>NC_048298.1:329629036-329653299 GCF_013100865.1 Trachemys scripta elegans | reverse complement strand
GCTGGGAGCCGGGCCGCCGGGGGGTGCGCTGGGAGCCGGGATCAGGGGGGTGTGCTGGGCCGCGGGGCCGGGATCCGGGGGGTGCGCGGGGCCGGGAGGCCGAGCCGGGCCGGAGCCGGGCCGCCGGGGGGTGCGCCGGGCCGCCGGGGGCCGGCAGTGCTGGGCGAGCCAGGGGTGGTCGGCCGGGGGCCGGGGCCGGCACCCCAGGGCCCGAGCCGACCCAGCCTGGGTCGCGCCTCCTCCCCCCACACCCCCCCTTACCTGCTTCAGGCTTCCTGCGAATTAAATGTTCGCGGGAAGCAGGGGAGGGGGCGGAGACTTTGGGGAGGGGGCGGAGTTGGGGCGGGGGCGGGGCTGTGGGCGGGGCCGGGGTCCTGTGGAGTGTCCTCCATTCGGAGGCACAAAATATGGTAACCCTACATGGATGGGCAAAGATGGAACTGAGGCAGGAGTGTGCATGTGCGGGCGGAAGATGAAGATCTACAGATAAAGAAGATATAGGAGGAAGAGGAAGAGAGGGCAGTGTTGATGATAACACCAAGGTGATGGATAACAAAGGTAATGGAGGGTCTGACATGAGGAAAAGAAAAGGCTAATGTGGAACCAAGGTAGATAATGCTACAATTAAACGTGCAGCAGTGTTGAAAACAGACTGTAAATGGGTAATGGGAGAAACGGGAAATCAGCCAAAAGCCCAGCCTCCGCTTCCCGCAGCTCCCATTGGCCAGGAATGGTGAACCGTGGCCACTGGGAACTGCGGGCAGCTGTGCCTGAGGCAGGCCAATGTAAACACTTGCATCTGAAGAAGTGAGGGTCTTACCCACGAAAGCTTATGCTCCCAATACTTCTGTTAGTCTTAAAGATGCCACAGGACCCTCTGTTGCAATGTAAACACTGTCTCGCGGCCCCGCCAGTGGATTACCCTAACTATCTTGACGGGCCACATGCGGTCAGTGGGCCGTAGGTTGCCCACCAGTGCCGTAAGTCTTTACACAGGCAACATCCCATTAGCTTCAATGGGAGTTTGCCCAAGTAAGGACCAAATACGGACCTCTAGATCTGGCCCAGTAACAACATGTTATTTCCTTAGATTTATAAATCTAAATCTTGTGCCAACCCTCTGTCCTGTGAGCTTGACCCTGAACGATACTGAATGCTGTGGCCCATCAATGCACTTGACCGTGGGACAGATTTTTATAGGTATTAAGACAACTAACTCTTATTTAAATCAATGGGAGTTCGGCACACAACTACCTTTAAAATCTGGTGCCATGTACTTAACCAGAGTCTTCAGGACTGAGATCTAGGTGGACAGCCCCTAAATTTTAATCCAAAATATACTCTTCCCACCTTTATACGTAATTAAATATCCTCCAGTTAATGTGAGGGACACTAACATAAACCCCAGGCTCGCAGCCCAGAATAGATCAATAAAACAGGTGAGCCTGCTTTGGAATTGCAGTGTCACTCATTACCAGCATTTACTTCTAACCTTCTTTTTGGGCTCCCGTAGCTAAAAATATTGTCAAAATAATGCGCATCAACATCCTCTGGGGCCAGCCTTTGCATGCGAGTTATAAAGCCCTGAAAATGAGGATTCATAATGAAAACGCAGAGGCAACCTTAACTATAAGAGTACAAATGGCACGTCTGTAATCAGAGCTCCATCCCCAGGGGTTGACTGAACACAGTTGCACAGAGAAAAAATATTGCTTGCATGGAATTCCCATGGCAAATAAGCTGTGGTTATCAGTGTGTCCGAGTCTGGGCTGGTTCTCTGTATAAATATTCTGGGGACGAGGTCAGAATGCTTTAATTGTTCGGTAATGGTTAGTAACATCATCTCCGAGATCTCTGCACTAACGCAGGCTGTGATGGGAGGTAGTGTTGTGACAACTAATGTTTCCGTGGCTGCTATCTTGCAGCCAGCATCCTGGTGAATATGAGACTATTCTCAATGGGTGCTTCCCTGGTTAAATAAATAAAACGGATTAAGCAGACAGCTCTGTAATTGTCAGCCATCCCACGTGCTCCACCGCCAGAGATTATTTTACATCCTTCTTTATTAAAAAGTTCATGCTCGTAAAAAGAAAAAAAAAATGAGCTACATTATCAGGAGCAGTGTTCTAGCTAACACTCCAATTTGGGACGGAGCCTGCGCACTGCCTTTTGTTATTGGCGGAGTGGAGTTTGCAGCCAGCCAACCAGCAAGGCCATCAATCTGTTGCGCCGATAGGGCCAATTAGAGCATGGAAGCTTTCATCGAGTCCGTGCAGGATATGTAAAGGTAAAGGTTTGCTGCAAGGGCTGCGACTGATGCAGCAAACAGTCAGGTCAGCAAAGCTGGAACTACGAAGAAGGCTGACAAACACTGTTACACGCAGTGGATCAGTGAAGCTGAAAATTAACACGTGTTAAGGGCCAAATCCTCTCCCCTGTGCAAAGCCTGAATATCCAGGATCCCCGATGGATAGATTCCTTAGCTCTTCCTTCTGCAGGCTTACAGAGGGGTAGATCAACTAGTCTGTGACTACTCTTGCACCATGCAGCCGGCACCCTCAATACGCTGGCTGTTATGGCTCGTGGATCAACATATTATTTATTAATTATGTTTATTATGGTAGCACCAAGGGACCAACTAAGAAGGGGGTTGGACACTGTACAGAGAATCCCTACCCCCAAGCGCTTCCATCTAAGCAGATCAGACAAACAACAGGTAGACGACAGGGATGGAACGTACAAAGCAGAGCGATCAATGTGATGGCAGCAAACATGTCAGTGTCACATTTCCCGCCTCCCACCCCCCACAACAGATCCACCAGCCACACACTTTCCTCTCCCACTTGTTAGCCTTTCATGAACAAAGGAAGAAAACAGGAGGACGGAAGCAGAGATTTAGGGGGTGTCTATGCATACAGCGCTGCAGCTACAGTAGCCCAGCTGTACCGATGCAGCACGTCTGGTGAAGATGCTCTATGCCGACAGGAGAGAGCATAACAAAAAGAACTAGATAAGTTCCTGGAGGATAGGTCCATCAATGGCTATTAGCCAGGATGGGGAAGACATGGGTGAAAGCTGCTTTGAACCCCAAAAGGCTTTTACACAGCTGCAGGGTTTGCAAGCCTGTCTATCCTTAGAGTACAGCTTGTTTGGTAATTTCATTATGTATTACATGGCAAAAGAATATTGGAGCCAACTGATCCACATGCACAAAAGCAGATTCTGATGAGGGGGGTTAAGATGCACATGCCCAGCTCCCAGTGACTTCTGCTTGCCAGAATGTTCTCTCTTGGTAATGAAGGAAACTGAACGGTCTGTGGTAATGTTCACGTTGGCAGACGAGGTCAGGGGTGGCTGAGCTTATACAGGCAGAGTGCGTGATCATTTGAGTGAAGAGTAGAAATGACCCAGGAGTGGCCAGGGGCACACAGCAGGAAAGAGGAGAGGATGAGAAGCAAGGAGCAGAACATTTATATTCTGAGACCCTGGGTGTTATTATTTACTGCCTAGCCCAAGTGTGCAGAAATAACTCGAATCCCAGCTCTCAAGTGACATTAACCAACACTTTGAGCATCACTCTCGGAAGGTCTGATCCTGCCAAGGGCTGAGCACTACCCCTTAGCTGCTCAGAGCCCTCGACTCCAGGAGTGGCAGCTCATACGGCTGTGTAGTCAATATTATTATTACAGCTTCATCAGCAATCAGCAACGGAATTACAGGCTTATGGGGGTAGAGCTTCAAGACGCTCTAACTAGCACATAAAATACATTGTCCTGTGCACAGCTGTGTTTTCCAAACATGTCATTTACAAGCACAGAAACTCTGCACCCCCCCGAAAGGGAGAACAAGAGTTAGAAGATGGGCTTTTGGTGTGCGTGGCATTCTCTGTAGGTACACAAATGCACATTCCCAGCATCCCACAGACTCAGCTCCTCAATGCAGTCAGCAGAGTGGCAAATTTAAGGAAATAGGAAGATTTTCAGAGACTGCATGTTGAATGAACAATGAGGTTTACAAATTGCCCTTCCTCAGACTTATGTTCAATCCAAGTGACTAGTGCAACTGGAAAGACAGGTGCAGCTTTGTGCACCTGCGTTCTCATCTGGGCACTTAACGTGCCCGTTATGTATGGTTTGGATGTGTGGCATTTCCCATAATACACAGGACCTGCAGGGGAACTTGCAGTGCTATCCATGACAGCTCAGTCAGGACGTAGGGAGATATAATAAAGGCTGTCTCAGCTAGGGATACAGATAGAACTACAGGGTCTGTCCATCCTCCAGGCTCAATAAAAAATCCCCATTATATTCATTGCAACTGGGTCCTGCCCCTCTCTACCATGAGACTGAATATGCTTGAAAGATAAAATCAAGTGTCGCCCCTGCTGCCTGTTGCTTACCCTCAGCCTGCGTCCAAAGACGGTAACCTGCCCTCTAGCTTGCTCCTTCCGCTGCCTCCACTCAACCAGATTGAGGCCATTGTCGATAGGCAGGGTCACGTTCCTCTTCCCCACCGTCGGGTTCACGGTGCCAGCCAGCAGGTGGGGCTCAGTCTGCAGTGCTACTTCCATGCCGTTAGCAAGCATCAGCCTGAGAGAGCCATCGGCGCCGATGTAGTAGCTGTTTCGGACTTGATCTGGAGAAAGGTAAGAGATGGGCTCAAGCCAGTGATTGAGGACAGAAACCCATATTTAATTATTTTCCTTACCTGAGTTCTTGCCAAGCGTTTTGATGACTTTTAACACTCACCTTTACTGTTTACCATGAATGTCTGTTTGGGAATTGTCCATTTCTCTTTCAAGTCTAGAGAAAGTTTCACTTTCTGGACTGCACACACTTGCACAAAAACTGTTATGCGGGTTAAACAAGACTACAGGGGAATAATGTGTAATACTCTGTCATAGTATGTGTGTTCAGGTCTCCCTGTAGGGGCTGGCCGCAGCAAGGATAAAAGCCCGCTACTCTCTTAGCTAACAGAGTTACTCCTTTAGCTCACATAGTGGGCGGGTGGGGTTTTGCTGCTGAAGGTCCTGAATTCTATCCCTTCTGAAGCTCATGTGTGTCCACTGTTCGTAATTTTACATCCTAAACAAATCCTGAAACATCTGTCTCTATATCTGTACATAGATATGTCATTCTTGAAAATATGTCTGTTTATATTAAGTCTTGTAACCTCCTTCGGTGGAGACCAGGTTCTGCAAGTGGAGCCAGCTGCTCTCCTCAGCCTTGTTCCTCCACCTCAAGGATTCTCACTATAACTCAGTGCTAACTGCTTTCCCAATGACATGCTCCTGGCTACCCTGAAAGAGGATTCTGAGGGACTAACAGTTGCTGTGGGAGCTGTGGGTCAGGCGAGTGCATAAGCACAGGGCTTCCATATGGCCTCCAGTGGATCCTGAAAGGGATCTTAGCAGTTCTACGGATTTCACGACTCAAATCCCATCAGTTCAGAAGTGGAGGGGAAGGGCAATATTCCTGCTTTCCCTCCCCAGGCTCCCCCAGGAGAAAACCAGGCAGAACCTCCATCAGTCAAAATTCACAATTTCCAAGCATCTAGCGGAGAAGCCTTTGGAGCGTTTGGGCTCCACTCAGTGGGAAAGGGTTGTTCAAAACCCATTATGCAGTGCATGCCAGCTCTGCAGCTCCTTCGAAGGCTGGGGAACGCTCCCATCTCTGTCTCCCTGGCTGCTGTAAATACCTAATTGTGAATACAAAAATCCCTTTAAAAATTCATGAAAACTGTTTTTCCATTTTGAAGCAAGTTACATTTGTTCACTAGCTGCTCTCCTGCAGCTCGAGGGGAAATCAGGTCAGAGCAAAATTATCATCTCTCCTCAGGCGAGGATATATTGGCAAATGGCACAACTGGATACAATTAGGAGAGGAAGCCTAAAGCTGGCTGGTCTCTTTCATTATGGGCCTGATCCAATGCCCTCTGTAGCCAAATGGAGTTTTCCAATGATCTCAGCTGGACCAGATAAGCCAAACGCATGCAGATAACTAAGCGATAGACTGACACTATTACTGCAGTGATACTGGAATTTACCAGTGCGTATCCAAGTACTGCAGTGATCCAGGACTGCAGCTCCAAAGCCCGTTGAATATCTAAATGGCATAGTTAAAGCCAACAGGAGTCTTTCCATTGACCTTCAACAGGCTCTGGATCCGACCCGTAGACACCAACGCCTTGAGACCCCAGGGGCACTGGAGAGGTAGACTGGCCAGGGCTCCCTGATTCTCAGCTGCCCAGACTTGGCATAAGAGCTGCAGCATAGCAAATTTAACTTATGCCAGTGGAGAATCAGGCATAGCAGAGACTCACTCTGCTCCTCTGCCCTCCTCACATCCGACATCCCCCCTCCTCCTCACCAGGATGGGGGGGTTGTGGTGCAGGAAGTGGTAGAGCTGCCTCTGGCAGCTTTACGCTGCACAGATGGGGACGCCGTCTATGGGAATCTCAGGACACTGTATGTTCGCCCTGCACCACATTAGCAGCGTCCACTGGTGCATCCAACCCCAAGAGCATGGTCTTCAGCAGCACACAGTCCGGGGAAGAAAACTCTGGACCTTCTACCTCCACCATTTACCCTGACAGAGACTCTCCCCTAGAGCTAGCAAGAGGGCTTTTCCCTGGAGCTCTGTGAAATCCAGCTGTCTGTGTGAGCAGGGCTTTACGTCAGCTTCAGTGTGGGTTTTGGTTCTGCTCAGTGTCACACTGAGTCCTGCATCAAACCGTATATCAGCCCAGTTTTGCGTTTGGTTCAGCCCGAGTATGCTCAGAGCTCAGTCCGGGTTTCTTGAAAGGTTTAAAGCCAGTTTGGGGCTCATCATGAAGCTCTGCACCAATCAACTATGCCAGAGCTCATGCTAAGAGTTCTGTCAGTACCTTACGTTCTCTGCTGAACAACCACTGAGAGGGAGAGACAGTCTTAAAACCCCCAGAGCCACTATCGTGGAGTGACACACGCAAGACAGTAAACTGCTGCTGCTCCTCAGCCATGCGCTGGTTGATCTGCACAGGGCAGACTCCAGAAACCTCTGTTCGGCCACCCCTGTGCTGCTCCCTCTATCACTGTCCCGCTGCCTTGGAACGTGTGGTTCCCCCTCCGTGCACTAGCTGTTTTGGAATTTTTTATGCTCTCTACCTGGGAGACCCCTAGGCTGAAGGCATAACACCACCTCTACCATATCATCTCACTCCACGCTCTGAGTTAGCTGAGTGTGTTAGGCACCTGGCAGGCTAATGCGCTTGGTTTATGGGCAGGGCCAGCTCCAGGGTTTTGGCTGCCCCAAGCAGCCAAACAAACAAAAAAACCCCAACCAAACAAAAAAAAAAAGCCGCGATCGCGATCTGCAGCGGCAATTCGGCGGAAGGTCCTTTGCTCCGAGCAGGAGTGAGGGACCGTCCGCTGAATTGCCGCCGAACAGCTGGACGTGCCGCCCCTCTCTGAAGTGGCCACCCCAAGCACCTGCTTGGTAAGCTGGTGCCTGGAGCCGGCCCGGTTTATGGGCCAACATGCAGTAGGGTGACCAGGTGTCCCGATTTTATAGGGACAGTCCCGATTTTTAGGTCCTTTTCTTATATAGGCTCCTATTACCCACCACCCGCTGTCCCGATTTTTCACACGTGCTGTCTGGTCACCCTAACATGCAGACTAGTTCTCTCTAACAATTTCTTCCTGAAGCCTCTTTTCTGTCCCCTGGCAGAAAGTCAGTTCTGGCTGAGCAAGGGAAAAGTATTGTTGCATCTTTTAAAGTAGGCTGCCCAACTGTGCCCTGGCCTAGACTTGCTCTGTAGGTGGTCCTTGCAAACAAGGCTAATTGGGATTTGTTCCTGATGGGACTGCACACACCTTTCAGACTCTGAAAGAAAGCTAACGTACCAGAAAGTTCACTTCATTTGGGAAAAGCTCATTTCCCCGCTCAATCCATTCTGTGAACTAAAAACACCGTCTGTCATTTCAAACTATTAAAAATGGCCTGTTGTCCTGCCTTGTCCCGTGTTGTTGGGGGATGCCACAATGAGATTTATTGGGCAATTTATTGGCCTTTGGCTCGGGAGGCATAAATCACATCGCAGTCAATTATCTCACTAAAGAGCCCCCAACAGCGGGTTCTATTGCTTAATTAGGCTCCTGAGGTGAAGCCAACCTCACGTCTGAGTATTTGCCAGACATCTTAATGCGTGGATTTTTGGCCAGGCTACTTAGGGTTCCAGTTGGTGTGTGTTCTGTAGTGCACAAGGAAAAATCGCCGCACACCAGCTATGCCCTAGGGCAATGTAAGGTACAGCCTGACAAGGCCTGGGTCCCAGACTGCTTTCTCAGGGGCCAGGGAAGGTGCTCACAGACATAGGAAGCAGTTTCCTATGCAGGAGATTACCTTTAACTATAGAAAAAAAGAGGAAATTAACCACCCAGGGATCTGGTTTTTAAGGAACCAGCATAAATGTGACTCCTGGGCTGACTGGGTCTGACGGAGACATTTCTTTCCATACAAAGGTGAAAACTGGTATTTGACCACAAGCATCTTCATTGGGCACAGAGCAGGAGTTAGCAGAGAAGGGGTGAGACAGAGCCTGCTGGCCCTTCACCCGAGGGAGCGAGACTGAGCACAGCCTGACCCCCAGGGAGCAGGGCTAAGCTTCAGATTCTCAGCCCTAAGAAAACTCTTGCCATCTACAAGCATTTCTGGAGTGTAACTTCTGCTCCCACCACAGTGCCCCACCTCAGCCTTCCTTCTACTCTCTCTACTCTCTTGCCTTCCTACCTCTTTCTTCCCCCTCCTACTTCTCTAACCTTCCCCCTCCCTACCTGTCCCTCCGGGCAAAGTCAGCAGAGCTGTGCCGACTTACACCAGCTGCGGATCTGGCCCAACACATGCAGCAATGACTGTGCTAACTTACCGCCTTGCACACATCCCCTCATCACTCACTCCTCCTTCCTGCTGCCCCCCTCCACTTCTTGCCCAGACACTTGGGGGCAGGGACTGTGTACTGGTCGTTTCCCTGGAGGGTGCTCAGTGCACACTGCACAAAGAATGACGATCCCCAATACGCAGCTTCCTTAATTGAAACCTACTCTGGTGGGGGACACAGTGACTCTTTAAGCGGGAAGCCATTAAAATGGTGAAGTAACAGGGTCTACCGGAGGAGCAGTCAGGTTTAGCTAGCCCGTGGGTTTGAATAATGATGGTAATGACGAGGGAGTATAGCACTGTACAGCTAAGCAACCAACTGAGAACCAAGTGGAAAACAGCTGCAGAATTGACAGCGAGCCCTGTCATGTTTCCTATTGCTTTGGTAAGTGGGTGCGAGTGGGAGTGCACCAGCATGTTGCAGGGCGCTGGGTGGAAGGTTTTTCTGGTGCTGGGATAATTAAGATGTCTGTTTCCTGCTGTGTAATCCTTGGCGTGCAGGTGAACGTGGGGTAGGGGCAGTCGCCGGGCTCACCTTGCAGGAGGGTGTAGAAGGCGCCTGATGCTGACAGATTGGTTGTTATGGTAACATCGTCCTTGCTGGAGGTTTCTACCTGGACATGCACTGAGCTGTCGGTATCGCTGCGGAAGCTGCTGACTTGGCCTGTGGGGAAGGTGACGTTGGTCAGGCGGCCAAAGCTGTCGTACCTGAAAAGGAGGACGGAGTGTGATCAGTACCATGAACAGAGGAGGGGGATCTACGTGCTGCTCTACGAAGAACAGGCCAGATCCTGAAGCCCTTACACAGATTCTACTGCGGCAAAGCTCCTGCCGATTTACCTGGCTCCCAGGACCCCCACTGACTCCACTGGGAGTTTTGCTTGCATTAAAGGGGTGCAGGTTTGGCTCAATAACTCAATAAGCAGCATGACAAAGAGGGACTACACACCACCAGCCCCTTCCATCATGACATTGCCCAAGCAGTTCCCTCTGCCAGAAAATGAGCTAAAAGCAGGGAGGTAGCAAGGGGACTATACCCTGAGGAGAAGAGCTTCCTAAAGCAGGATTTTCCCAAGTGTAAGCTGGGAGTAGAGAGCAATGGGAAACGAAAGTGGCACAATTCCCTCGAGCTCTTGGGCCCACTGAGGAGATACTACAGCGATGGGGTCATGGAAGCAGACAGGGAAAAGAAGGAGTAAGAATCCTGCCCCCCCCACAACAAAAATAACCAATGATAAATGGGGCTTAAGCCATCCCACCACCGTCCACTAAAGCATGACGGCAACTAGAGAATATAATGACACAACGTCCCCCACCCTCAAAGATCCAAAACCAGGGAAAAGTGTCCTAGCAGCACTATCCACCAGAGCAGAAGCCTGAGAGAGGCCATGGAGTTGTTGCTAAGGCCATGCCCATCACCATGATATCTGAGCCCCTAACAATGACAGAACAAATCGCTCACCCCCAAATGCGTCTTCCCCTGCTATTTCACACCGGCAGGCCCAAATTCACGTATGTTCCATGGGACACCAAACATGAATGGGCCAAATTCGACCCCGGGGCAAGTGGCTGCCATTTCACTGAAGTCAGTGGGGTGGTGGATGCTTACACCTAAGGGATGGAGTTGGCCCCTCATCTTTAAGGATGGGATTATTTTTAACCAACTTAAATATTTAAAATAAATGAAAGTGAGCAAAAGTAGTAACTGGCCATCTTCTCTACATTCTGGGCCTCAGACAGGGGTCTCTGGAGTCAAGGTCTAAGTACATTATGGTCTTCCCATCCCCTGGGTGACAAGGAGAGTCTGGCTCACAGTCATGTCACACTCTCAGTCATGGAATTATTCACACTTGGAGAGCTGGGCACAATGCCTTGGTAATTAATTACCTTGTTGTGAAAAGAGAGGGGAAAAGAGAATAAATTTAGGACAGTTTTTGTGAGTTTGGCATAGACCAGTTAAGCCTTTCCCGAGTGACTTTAGGAGCACAGGATTTGGTCTGCATTGCTTTTTTTTTAAAGCTGGAAGTCAAACAAAGCGCTCTGAATACAGAGTAACTTTCTTTGCTCATTAGTTGTTGGTTTGTCTGCGCTGCGACGGGAACTCAAGTGTTTTGGTTGCTAAGTGTCACTGTACCTCCTGTAAGGACATTTGTGAGTCTCCTACTTGAAAACATTATGTAACTTTATACATCAGCTGAGTCCCAGCAGACATCCTTACGCCACCTGCAGCGGCAGTGAACAAGGGACATTATTTAGTGTCTTTGTCCCATGGAGGAAGCGCATCACTGATCACTGTCCCCAATGGTGTGTTACATAACAGCACAAGGGCTTTTTATATTGACACCAGTATTTACACAGAGTGCCACCCTAAGAGTAGCGATGAGCTCAGATCCACTCCCGCCGCTCTGCCACCCGAACTTCTGTCTCTGAACCCCATAGTTCAGACCTGGAGCATTAACAACCTCAGGGCAAGGATGGTGCTAAAGAGTCAAGTCACATATAAAAACATGAGATGTTGGTCTGATACACCCCTGTTCTCCTCTTACTATGGGGCTAGTCAGGAGTAACCTCACTGAAGTCTAAGGGGTTGTTACTGGCTGCTATTTCACCCAAGTCCTAAGAGCACTATGATTGATCATAAGTGAACGAGTAATGGTCTCAAGTTGCAGTGCGGGAGGTTTAGGTTGGATATTAGGAAAAACTTTTTCATTAGGAGGGTGGTGAACCACTGGAATGGGTTACCTAGGGAGGTGGTGGAATCTCCTTTCTTAGAGGTTTTTAAGGTCAGGCTTGACAAAGCCCTGGCTGGGATGATTTAGTTGGGAATTGGTCCTGCTTTGAGCAGGGGGTTGGACTAGATGACCTCTTGAGGTCCCTTCCAACCCTGATATTCTATGATTCTATGAATGACATTCAGCCCCGTGCAGAGAGCCAGCAAAAGTCCCATACACCACAAGTGCCACTTACACATTCAAAATAAACCTCACAAAGCCTTTCAGTCCCAGTTTACTTCCCAGCTCCCCACAAACAGCCCTCCAGACAACAGCCTTCCTACCAGCACCCTCACTAAGACCTTGCCTACTCTTGGCTACACAGGTAGCGGCGTGTAACACATGCCGCAGTGAAAAGCAGGCTGCGTCCACACGCACTGCAGTGTGGAGCTACCCACCGCAGCGGAAGGCCTTTACTCGCTGCTTCCCCCTGGCCGGAGCCTTTCTCCACTTCCGGAGTCTTTCACTGCAGAAATAGCAGTGTAGACAAAAGAGGAGGCCCTATATTTAGCATATGCAATCCGGTCAAGCCAAGCCACTGCGTTCTTATCAACAGTGTTCAAGGCATGAAGACCTCCCGGAAGCGGAGTCATTTTGCAATCCTCAACAACATCTAGGAGGCACTGCATGGGCATGAAGAGAGCCATGCAGGGTATATATCCTAGGCTTTAGACATGTGCCTTGCTGTACACACTGCTATTTATACCTGTGCTAGCTGGGCACGCAGTGTCTGTACTGTACATGCCACTGTAAGTGTAGACCTACCCTAAGTCACCAGTTTGACACTGAGCTCCCGCCAGCCCCTCAGACACCCGTTAGCAATTCCAGACTCCCTCTACTCCCCCATCTATCCAGCACCCTTAGACACTTTTCAGCACTCAACCAACCACCAGTCACAAGCACCATCCAGTTCCCACCCATCTGCACATCTCAGACACCTGCCAGCACTCACCCGTTCATGTACACTAGCAGGTCTCCAGACTCCCTCTCATCTCACCTAGCTCAATGACAGAGGCCAAGTTCTCGGCAGCTGCACATCCTAGCCCTGCCGCTGCTTGGGGCAGGAGGATTTGGAAGTCTTCAAATAATTTACACATACACAAAGTAGCTCATACATATAGAAATATAGGTATGAGTGTGTGTATGTGTGTGTGTGAGAGCGAATTTGCATATATGCAAATTTTAGATGTCAAGGCACTTAGATCTTTATACAGGCTTATTATATTTACATCAGAATAAAAAAAACTAAACATAATTTAAATAAAATGTCACACATGCCGCTTAATAAAACACCACGGCTATGGTGGTGAATGTCACCCAACAGCCAGGAGAGGAATTTGGGGTTGAGAATTAGAGATAACTTGAAACATCTGCATTTTAAGTATTCTAAATGACTATTCCACCTCCATCCCATCTGCATTAGGAACCGATGTGGGTATGGTACTAGTTTACTCTGGGGGTGATATCTCACCTATTCGCAGCTGTTAAAAGGTCACATCCGACGGAGGGGAATGTGAGAAGGTAGCACAACTGCACTATTAACATTTTTATTATTATTTTTAATTAGTGGCAGATGAAGTGTAAAAAATTCATGTCCAAACAAAAGCCTTTTAGCACTCGGATGGCAACACAAAAGAAGGCTCAATATAAACGTGAGTTATGACCGACATTCCCATTTGGACACAAAGTACTTTTCTCATGGCACATTTCTTTTTCTCCTTTCTCATTATATATTTTGCTTATGACTGGAGCACTTTGCCCTTTTGTCTTGGATTAGAGTGTATGGTACATACAGGATGCTGTTTATTATAAACCCCAACCCCATGGGTCCCTCTGACTTTAAGGCCTCCGTGTTTCTGAATAGATAATAAGTTTTAACAAGTCAAAGTGACTGACATGGATGTTTCATCTCTTTTCACCTCCGCCTCCACAAAGTCATTTATATGACAGATTCCCAGCTCCGAGAGGAAGGCCAGGTGACTGGCTCTCATGTAGCTGCAGGTGTGTCCTGGTATTTGTAGTAAGATAAATCTCCTCTAGTCAATTCATTTCAAAGCTAAGCTGCATAGACCTGTTTCCACAATCTCAGGATTTAGAGGTGGCCCAGTTTTCATCACAACCGAAGACTTTTTGTGTTCTCCAAATGCTACAAAAGCACCAGAATTAAGGAAATTCTGAAACATGGGAATGAGCACAGCAGCACTCAGAGCAATGAATTCATCACCTGAGAATGCAGCTGCTGCCTCCTATTCAAACCGACTGCAAAGACTCGGCTTTTACAATTACAGTGACAACTATTAGGCCGGCAAAGGAAGCTGTTGCCATCCATCCCCAATTGGAAATTTATTTAGCTAAGGTTCAATGCACAGAATTAAAATGGTATTTGGTACTTACGAGGCCTAATTGTTAGCTTGTAAACATTCAGAGCTTTCATTTATCACATTACTGTCGTATAGAAGCGTGATCCCTGGGAATCAAAGCAGGGTCACAAGTACTGTCTATTCAGAAAGTCAACGTGTTCCAGGATTCCCGAGGCTTCCTCATCTTAGATTTTTCACATTTCATCAGCCTTTTGCAACTAGCAGTCAAATAGGTTGGAAAAATAAACCACACTAATGTTACATTTAGTGCCAAAGACTCTGAATGCATCTCACAAACTATATTTTGTGTGTTTATACACTCCACAAAGTCTAGCCTCTTCACAACTTTCCAAACGATATTTAACAAAGTTTTAAATATATAAAAACCCTATTGAACTACCCACATGTTTTACATACATGCAAGCTAACTTGCTCCTTAAAAACAGCCTGCACACAAAATCAATACATTCCACCCTATTATTATTAGTACATGCCAGCTCCCCAAATGGCCAACAGAAAAGAGGAGCCAAAATATATATATTACTCATTGAATGTTAAAATCATGCAGGCTTCAAACAATAAACAACTTTGATGTGTTTGAACTGTGGGCTCTCACTATTCTTAGGACATTAACAACTCCCTATATTTAATCCTGAGGGAATTCTGCACCAAAAAAAAAAAAAAAAATCTACACCAAAAAAATAAAAATTCTGTGTGCAATATTTTAAAATTCTGTACATTTTATTTGTCAATAAGTAAATGTGGAGGCTCCAGCATGGCAGTGGGGAGCACAGGTCACTACCTGCACAGAGATGGGAGATCACCCTGTAGCCCACACCCCAGGACAGGGACTCAGCAGTGAGACTGCACCTGACCCTGACACAGCACAAGGGTCCCAGGGTCCTGTCCCTTCATGCCAGGCTAGGGTTGCCAACTTTCTAATTGCACAAAACTGAACACGCTTGCCCCGCCCCCTTTGGCAGGGGGGTTGGATGGATGGGGGGAGCAATTCCCCGTACAATGATCCCTTTCCCCACAGTTGAGGAGTGATGGGGGCAGGATGTGGGCGGGGGGAGGGAGTATGGAGCTTCCTGCAGCCGGAGTAAGTTTCTGGGAATGGGTCTGACCCAGTGATGGCCTCAGCTGCTCCTTCCAGGGGAAAAGGATCTCCTGTCCTCCCTGCCACCAGCCCAGCAGAGACTAACTGCTGAGCCAGTGCAGGATATGAGCCACTGGCTGGGGGATTCCAAGCCCTGCCCCTCTGCAGTGATTTACCTCTCTGCTGGCTGATCTGGGCACCTGAAATGACATGCTCACACTGTTGGGGAGAGTCAAGTGACTGCTTTTGCGACTTCCCTTTGCTTCCCCATCAGAGAGTCATTTTTTCGCAGGAAAGCAAAGAAATCTGTGGGGGACATGAATTCTGCACGTTCAGAGTGGTGCAGAATTCCCCAGGAATATATATTTTAGTACCAGGTACCCAGAACTGCTGTCCCTGTGGCACAGAACATGTCCACAGAACTTATTCTGGCGCACAGGAGAAGTGTTATATATCTCTATAATTATCTAGGATTTTACTATAACTTCTCACAAAACGACTTAGTTTGTTTATCATTAATGGTGCCACATGCAATTCAAAACTAGACACACAATTATACACATCACAAAACCAAACATTAAACAAATAAGGAAATCACAAGAGGTTAACAGAAAGCAATTATAACTTCAACCTTGGCTCCAAACTCATTCACATTAATATATGGAAGCATTTCCACTTTCCAACATGCAAACAACCTTAACTCTGCCCCTGTGAATGGAAAAAAACCTACCCACAACTAGAAAGTTACTGTTGTTATTAATGAGTTGTGGCTTTTGCTAATTCACGGAGGGTGAAGTTCACTCCTGGGCAGAGGGCCAGCACACAGCCTTATTGTGCATTTCATCCAACATGCTTTTGTAAGCTGCTCTTTAGCGAGTGTGTGAGGCTTGGCAACTTTTAGTCCTTTATGAGACATCATCTCCATACAACGTAAAGGCCAAAAACTCAGCTGATGTAAATGGGCGTATTTCCATTAACTTCAATCTGAAGATCTGGTTCAAGAACACTTTTCCCCCTGTCTGTGAGTCACCTCTTGTAGGTGAGCAGCATAAATGGGTTTGGGGTTTCTGGGCAATTTGATCCTAAGCATTAATTGCAGTGATGTATAAACACCTATGTTTGCATCTGAGGAAGTGACCTTGAGAACTAATTGAGCAGACAAAAGACTTGAACTAAAAAGCCTTATATTGGCTAAATAATGCATGAAAGGGTTGACTTAGGCTCTGGGGGAAATTAAATTATTTAGCATACAGTGATACCATCACAATGAGCTAATCAAGATAATTACTACAGTCCTGACTTTATAAAAATGTTTTTTAACAAGGCTCTGGTTTCTGAAAAAAACGACTAATAAGCTATGTCCAGATTGGTAGCAATTCTTTCAGGTCAAGCTAAAGAAAACCCAACAAACTATACAGCATCCCTTCTCTCTGGCTTGAGGAGATGGACGGCGAGAGATTTTTAGCCTGATGCAGTTGCCGGGACTTGCTTCCTTTCCCATCGATTATTACTGACGAAGGTTCAGCGTGAAGGTGAGTATTTAATGCAGTTGCTTGGCAATCAGAGTCACAATAAACTTCAAAGGGGCATAGGCCTTTTTGCTGCACTGGAGTGAGTTTCTCTCTCAAAGAAGAGAAGGGTGAAAAACAGACTAACCTCCTGCTAAGTCCCATCCCAAGGGTTATGGAGCAGCTCTGTAGTCCCTGAGTACAGTAGTCCGCACAGCTCCTCTCCCCTTGCTGTGTGGGGAGGAACAGCCAGTCGTTCAGTGCTGCAGCAGACCTCCCCCTTCCCAGTCTGGGTCGGGATCTGCTGGGAGTCCCTGGGGAGCTGGATTCCATGGCGTGCTCCAGACCGACCTCCAATGCTAGATCCCCACAACCTGCCTCCTGCTCCACATACTAGTGCTGCACCAACTCAGCTGTGTCTTGGGCACGTTGTGGCATAAGAGCCATGATTTACCCCAATATTAGCAACAGGTACAGGGAGAAAACTACTTGCAATCAAATGCATGGTGAGTGGCTAGAAGTGTTCAATACAGCCATACCCTCTCTCACCATTGATCTTTGCACCTGAGTCAAAAGGTAAGATGTGACCCTAGTGGCTGTCCCCGGGTTCTGACACATTCAAACTTCCCCTTGAAGCAGCACCATGTACCCAACATGCTCACACTGGCACCTACCCGCTGTTCCTTTCCACCTTCACTCAAGTATGCACCTGCTGCTCAGTACTGCCACCTGCTGCTCAGTACTGGACCTCTTCTCTTTTCTTATAGGGTGATCATTTAATGTCATCCTGTGCCAGCATTTGTTGATGGGAGTCAAGGTAAAGCCTATAATGTGGAAATGTCCCCTGGGGCTCTGGGAGTGTTATGTAACTTGCAGTTAAATTACTTTCAACTTCTAGGGTGTTTTACATCTGAGGATCTCAAAGCACTTTCCAATCATGAATGAACATGGGATTTGTCTAAACTAGAGAAACATGCCCTGATACAAGCACAGTGATGTACATAGACTCTGGTGCACCTTAGTCTGGCAAATCAGTAACTGAGTCAGGAACACAGATCAATCCCGATTCCCACTCCTCTGTGCCAACCTCTAGCCAACCCTGGTTTCCATTTAGCTACAAAAGGTTAAAAGCTATCATGTGACTCCCCTGAAATGACCAGAGTTACACCAGGGACGCATCTGGCCCAGAATAAGTTTCACAACTTCCCCGTTGAGTTGTATAGCAAGAAATAACTGCGGGCTGTCATGAATATACCCACACAGCAGCTTGCCTTTTTTTTTCCTCTCTTACTTAAAAATTTGCTCTTGTATTTATGTCTATGACCAAAACTATAGAGGAAGTGGAGATAAATGTGATCGTTAATGATCCTAACATTTCGTTTGCTTAATTTTCCATGGTTAGCTCTGTTGTCAAGTGCAGGGCCTCTTAGGGTTTGTCTCCCTTGCCACTGGAGATAGACTTGTGCTAGAGGGGCTTAAGCAAGCACACTAAGAATAGCAGTATGGACACTGCGGCTCGGGCTGGAGCTTGGGCTCTCCAACACACCTGACCCCCTGGGCTAGACAGAAGCGTCGGCGTCTGTGGAGAGAGGAAATAGTGTCTTGATTTAGCACAATATTACAACGTAGTAGTGGGCTTCCACTCCTAGAGAAAAAGGAGAACTAGTTACGCTAACCCGCTCCCCAGAGAGCAACACTGGTATAGGAGGTGGAGAGATAGGAACTGTGATTCATTGAGGAATACAGAACCTAACTAACCTATCACCCCTCAGCTGATTTAGCAGAGGCTTTACATCAACCCCTTTCAAGGCAGAACCAGCAATACAGGAGGCTGCGTGGCTTAGAGCTCAGGATGCAGGAGACCTGCGTTCTAATCCTGGCCCCACTGCTGGGTAAGCGTGGCAAGTCACTGCCTCTCCGTGCCTCAGATTCCCCATCTTTAAAAGGGGCATAGATAGTGATACTTACTTCCCTTTGAGATCCACTGATGAAAAGTGCTATATAAGGCCTTGGTATTATTACTGAATATTAAGCAAAAAAAAAAAAAAAAAAGAGTGTGGAGCATGTTAATATGAAAAGGGCCAAAATGATCCTGGGTCTAACTCAGTTAGGGACAATAGAGATACAACTGGGGTAAATTAGGGGCAATGAAGTGTAAAAGCTGCAGTGAAGCACACGCCAATCTGGCCATTTATTCTTTGTTCTTTCTCTCTCTAAATCTCTGTTTCAGCCTTATCCTGCACATACATTCAATTCCATTCAGGTTTCTATACCAAGTCACCAACCTTTCTCCCGTTACCTGCTAGAGATGCACTATCTAAACTAAACCAAACACCCGCCCCAAATCATCCTTGCCTTGGGTTTCCCAGTGCATCCTGTCTTCTCTATGCCTGTGAGTCCCCTGGGACAGGGAGTGTCCCATAAAGCACTGAGCACACGGCTGGCATGTAACAAAGCATACCAATAACAATAATAATGACATTATAATCTAATGACTGTGGAACTGTCTTCCTAGGGGAGTGGTGTCAGTCCTACACCCTGAGCCATATAAAATTAGATTGGACAAAACACTGGAGCACAGATAGTAGGAGCTCTGGCAGGGGAGTGAACAAGAGACTGTCAGATTCTTTTGCCCACTTGGAAAATATTCAAATAAGCATATTAATGCTTTCTCCCATGCTGCCCCTCAACACGTGGGAGAAGCTCCCGTACCCATCCGCACAGTAACTCATTATCGTCCTTCAGATCCCTCCTTAAAACTCTCCTTTGCCATGAAGCCTACAAATAATTTACTAACAGTCGGCCTGCTGGTGAGCTGAGACACCACCTACCAGCCTGACCAATATTGTCTCACTGTGCTCCATTTCTGTCTGTCCCCATCTGTTGTCTCTTGTATTACACTTAAGATTGTCAGCTCTTTGGGACATGGAGTTTCTTTTTGTTCTGTGTTTGTACAGCACCTAGCACATGGGGTCCGGGTCCATGACTAGGTATCACTGGGGGTTACAGACCCATGCTGGCCTGACAACCAAGCAGTTAATGCAGCAAGTACCAGCCAGCGCTGATTGGCAGCCTCATAGCCGCTAGGAGAAAAAAAGAGCTGAGAAGCAGAGGGGAGTGGGGCCTTGAAGAGGAGCAAGCAGGCTGGAGATGTAAAGTCCTGCCAGCAAGCTGGTGAGAAGATGCCCAGAGACAACACCACAGAGAAGGGACGACCGGATCTACAGGCTGGAGAAGCCTACAGAGCCCAGGGAGGTAGGAAGGAGCTCAGGGCACAGCAGGAGGAGTTGTGGAGGATTGATTCTGCCTGTCTGGTTTAAGGACCCTGAGCTGGAACCCAGTGGAGTGGGTGGGCCGTGATTCCCTACAGACCTCTCAATAGAGACTTACTATTATCATCATCATCATCCAACATCACACCTAGGAGCCCTAGTGGGAGCTGGTGTGTCAATGCATCTGTGCCCCCTTTGGTCAGACAGAACGTTGCACAGAGTCAGCTCAGGCTGGCAGGGGCAGCCAGTCAGCTCCTCCTGGCTGAGTTTCTATAGTACTCCTGTTCTGGGCTATAGAGGGCGTTCGTTTCAGTCCCACTGGGGTGTGCGGGTTTTCCCCTGTACTTGGTGGGGTCAGCTGATCCTGCTCCTCTGCGAGCCTGGAAACTCCTTTGGATCTTTCCCAAACCCCAGACTGAGATTTTCAAAGCTCAGTAAGATTTTTCAATATCCAGCTTAACTTTCCCGTTCCAACTAAAATTCACGGCAATTGGGCATCCACATCCTTTAAGTAGCTTTGAATATCTCAGCCTAAATCGATAGGTAAAATTCACTCAGTGCAGAGAATTCAGTCCACACTATATACCCCTTAAATCCTATACTAAGAGCTTACGTGGGACCTGATGCTTTGCTCTTCGGCCATTCTACACTGGGGTGAATTTCATCCAGTGAATTTTATTCCATTAACATTACATGGAATACAAAATGGTGCCAAAGGCATATTATCCTAGCAGCACTTACTCATAAAATGTTGTCCATCCGTTTTCATTGGTCTTGGTGGCAAGAAGACCAGAGTTGCCATGGTACGTCATCAGACCCACTTCATGCCCTTGTGCTGTCACGCTCTTGAGAGCGCTGTTGGTGCCAATTGTCACCCAGTAGACCTGGCCATCTGGCACCACCAGCCAGAGTGGCATCCCAGTGGAATCTCTCCGGACATTGACTAAGTTACCATTGTTATCAGTGATCAAGGTTATGTCTCCATCTCCGGTGTAGGTAAAATTGTAAAGGTAATCTCCGGTGGGCAGGCTCTGGGTATAAAGGTGTTTACCGCTGGTGTCAAACAAGTAGAGTTCCTGGTCTATAGGAGAGGACAACTCATATAAGTTCTGTGTGTTGAGGTATGGCTTGTTTTTCCGAATAAAGCGGATTCGGATGTTTCCAAGGTCAGCAACATACAACTCCCCATCTGCGCACACTGCTAGGGAGGAAGGGGCATTGAGCTTGGCATCCTTTGCATAGCCATCATCCCCAGAGAAGCAGTCACAGTTGGCATCATTTTTGCAGTCACAGCTGCTTGGTGCACCAGCAACCAGGGAGATTTCCCCATTGGTGGTGACCTGCCTGATGCGGTTGATCTTCTTCTCGTCGGTCTCAGCGATATACAGGACCCCGTTATGGGAGACGGCCAAAGCCGTGGCAGATTCCAAAGTTGCATGTATTGCCACTTTGCTGAGGAGGAAGTGATCAATGCCTGGGACCTGGCAGTGCATAGGCCTCCCGGCCACAATGCGCACTTGGTGATTTTCAGAGATCTGCAACACAACGTTATTATCGAGGACATACAGGGAATTATCCATCGGGTTGACTGCCAGATCTGTGGGCCACTCTAGACGAACCTAACAATGGAACAACACAAAGAAACTGTTAAAATGTCTATTTTTTCTATTTGCTTCCCAAAATCAGCCTTATCAATCAAATCTCTAAAAGCTTCCACTCGTCCATCCAATAGCTAGGTGCGTAGTGTGTTTGGCATGTGATTAAAAAGAGAAATAAGAGAGAGAACTAAATAAATATTTAGTTGTATTGTGAGAGCACATCAAGGTCCCCAAGCGCCATTGTGCGAGGTGGTGTACAATCAGATAACAGAAAGATGGCCCCTACTCTAAACAGATTACAATCTAAGTGTTTCAGAAGAGGTGCCTAAATTGCATGTGTAAGCTACACAGGCTTGTAGACAACATGGGTAGCTGTTTGTGCTACTTAACGTGCTGTGTTGTAACTGCATATTTTGTGCATGCAAGCTATGAACATCTTTTTGAAAACTTAGTACAGGCCTTGGGATCCAGGCATTGGTCCTGAAACCATGGATAAATATGAATTCTCAATCAATTCAGTTTATTTATTTCACTGCATGAAATCAAATGCGTGCTTCACAGTGTTTTTTCATGTCGTTAAGCATTATGGAAGACCAAGTTTAAGTAATAATAATGCTTTACCAACTCATTTTGTATATGGGTAAACTGAGGCAGAGAGCAGTTAAAGCCACAGTGAGTCAGGAGTAGAGGTGAGAGTCTGGGATCCCAATTTCCTGCTCTAACCATGGAACATATTGGCTCTCAATTGAGGATACTGTTTGATTTGCTAAGAATAATGCCAAACCTAAGAGAATTTTACCTCTACATGGGTAACGTAGCTCTAACATGAAAATTTCAATATAATTTGGCATCCTTTTATATTCCAAGATATTTCAGTGTTAATGAGAGCTGTAGAAATACACTGTGAGATAATTTTATTTTGTTTCATATAAAAAGAAGTGGTTCGACATTGAGCTGAAGGGAGCCAAATAATTTTAAGAGGGTCTCCCGCAGCATGTGTGATTTTGCAGTGGGAGGGATGGAGAGCAGGTCTGTCTGGAGGATGTTTTGGTCACCTTAAAAAGAACGAGGAGTACTTGTGATACCTTAGAGACTAACAAATTTATATAAGCATAAGCTTTCGTGGGCTAAAACTCACTTCATCAGATGCATGCAGTGGAAAATACAGTAGGAAGAGATATATATACACACAGAGAACATGAAAAAATGGGTGTTGCCATACCCACTATAATGAATGTAATCAGTTAAGGTGGCCTATTGTCAGCAGGAGAAAAAACAACTTTTGTAGTGATAATCAGGATGACCCATTTCCAACAATTGACAAGAACGTGTGAGTAACAGTAGGGGGAATAGTTCTACTTTGTGTAATGACCCATCCACTCCCAGTCTTTATTCAAGCCTAATTTAATGGTGTCTAGTTTGCAAATTAATTCCAATTCAGCAGTGTCTTGATGGAGTCTGTTTTTGAAGTTTTTGTTGTAGTATTGACACTTTTAAGTCTGTAATTGAGTGACCAGGGAGATTGAAGTGTTCTCCAGCTGGTTTTTGAATGTTATGACGTCTGATTTGTGTCCATTTATTCTTTTGCGTAGAGACTGTCTGGTTTGGCCAATGTACATGGCAGAGGGGCATTGCTGGCACATGATGGCATATATCACATTGGTAGAATCTCTCCAGGGCAGGCTTTTAAACAGTTTTTTGGCCAACCGTTCTTAAAAGATCTCTCATAGTGATAGTCCTAGTCATAGTGAAAGATTCTAGGGTCCAGTTCCCTGATTCCCCAAGCTGCAGCAGCACCAGCCCTGGCCCTGGTGTAAGTCTGAGTTACCCGTTAGGTTGTTACAACATATGACAGCTGATTGTAGTCCCTAAGGGATCATATGCCAATTTAAAATGTGCAGAGCAGAGATGCTCATCCCCTCCCTGCTCCTGTTATGCCGCTTCCTTCCCCTGTACACTGGAGTAATGTTGCGCTGTTGTGACTTTACCATGACACATATCATGGCACACACACTGCAGTGCAATGTTAGGGTGCCCCTCTGCCTCTCTGATACATCTCCTCTTCCACCTTATCCCTGGCTGCTGTTTCTCCTTGTCCCCACCTTCTCTAGCTCTTTGGAAGGATGTGAAGGGGTCCCCAGTAGACTGAGGCCTAGAGAACTCACTCTCACTGCTGCCTTTGTATGAGCCCAAGCAGCATTAGCGGAGCTCCTGTCAGATCCAGACAGCCCAAGAGCCCCACATGGCTCTCGAGCCACTGGCCGCGTGTCACTGCTAGAGAGCATCAAACATATGGTCCAGTTTTGATCCTTCAATCATGTTCAAACTCTTCCTACACTTATTTATTAAAGAGTGACAGTTACAACACAGGTTGGCCTTGTGACTTCTAACACCCTAGTTTGTGAGGCATGAGTCTCAGTGCTAGACCCAGCGAGCTAAGCGCCGTCTAGTCTCCCTCTGCTCCACTCTCAAAAATCCCCATCTTTTCTTGGCTCCTGGCCTACTTTAACCCTTCCTGTGGTACAACATTATAGCCTGTGGTTTTCCCTTCAATAATTAGGGTTACCATACGTCCTCTTTTTCCCGGACATGTCCGGCTTTTCGGCAGTCAAACCCCCGTCCGGGGGGAATTGCCAAAAGGCCGAACATGTCCGGGAAAATGGCGGCTCTGCTCCTCCCCGACTCTTCGGCTCTGTTTAAGAGCCGGGCTGCCCGAGCGCTACCGGCTTCGGGCAGCCCC
>NC_048298.1:329557119-329624060 GCF_013100865.1 Trachemys scripta elegans | reverse complement strand
GAGGAGGGGGCGGGGCTAGGAGGTGGGGAAATGGGCGGGGCCAGGGCCCGTGGAGGGTCCTCTTTTTTTATTTATTAGATATGGTAACCCTATCAATAATGCATGTCTCCATACATTCCCATATAGTCTTTAGAGCATTGCTCCACTGCAGCCTTGAGTTAGCGTCAAGAGCAGAGTTTACTCAGAACTGACAAGGGAATTTTCAGTTCCTTAAAACCCATTTCCTGTCAATGTTGGCAGCTAAATATTTCATGCCCTCTGGTCTCGCAGTGCCTCAGGGGCCTGACTGCTGAGACTTTTCTAGTCACTCTAAATGTCTGTTGTGTCTGTCTGTCTCAGAACTATCTGAGAACAGCTCCTTTCACTTTAAAGAATGGGGAGACGGGGGATGCAGATGGCATATTTTGAACCCATCTCAGAACTGTTTAAAGAGGACACTATTATATAAAAGCTATAAGCGAGCTGAAAATATATTTTTAAAAAGCCTGGTCCACAATAAACTTCCTCTGATTGGCACTAAGATCCTGTTAAAGAAAGGACTATGCTTGTGAGATGGGGGCCATTATGCTGCAAGATGGCCTTTAACCATCAAAATTTACCTCTATATGAGGCATGAGAGCTTTTAAACTTGTCATTTTAGCTTTTCATGAATTGCGGACAGTGGGAACCTGCTACAAAGAAGCAAGAGTAATCTTTTCAAATTAGGGGGGAAAACATGAAGAATAGATTCCATATGGGAGCATGAAAATGATGTAGGTAGTTACAAAAGGGAAACCCCATTGATATCCATTGTGGCTGAATAACAGTACTTAGCCCACCAGCTAGGATTTGTATTTTTGCAGAACGGGGTGACATTCCTCCGGCCATCCAATAATAAATGGCAAAAAAGGTTTTAAATGACTGTACCTCCAAACTGGCATTATTTGATGGGATGGGCAGCACCCCAGACAATTGAGTCCTGGCCAGTAACAGGTTTGCCTACTGTCCCAGACACAAATAAAGAAATAATCCAACACAGAACTTTTGGGGTTTTTTTGCCTTTAACCAGCAGGACTTAAAAGCCCAGGATGACGGTAGCGACAGCCAATTTGCAATTTGATGCAATTCAAAATACTTGTTTTCCAGCTGATGCTAATTTTGGCACCACAGCATCCTATCACTATTTCCCAGATGTTAATTTGATTCAGTCCTAAAACTGTGCGGTGCCAAATTATCTAGTGACAAAAAAGCAAGCCTGCCCCTAGTCGTTATAGGACTGCAAGAGTAAAACTGGCCTGGTCTTTTGATTTGATACAAGTTTTTGTACCTGAGAAATGTCCATGGCAGAGTCACAGCTGAGAGGCCTGGCAGATGTCAAGTCATTGGAGCCCAGCATGGTTGAGATAATCCCATTCTGGTCAATACGTCTGATCATGGTGCCGTCTACAAAGTAAATCAACCCAAACTTGTCCACAGTGATGCCTAGGAAGGAGAAGAGCAGGGAAATCACAAATGAAAGGTCACCAGAGGATAACAAAATACCTTGCTGAGGCAACAAATGTTTTTTAGCATTGCTCGACATATGCCCAGGAGCGCCACCAGCTTTTCTGCTGCCCTAGGCGGCGGAAGGTCCCGCCCCGAAATGCCGCCCCCCAAAGAGGCAGCGGAAAGTCCCAGAGCCGAAATACCGCTGCGGTCGCCGCCCCCCAAATTGTAGTGCTCTAGGCGACTGCCTAGGTCGCCTAATGGGTTGCGCCAGCCCTGCATATGCCTCTTTATAAATGATGATGTCTAAAGGCTTGTGCCAACTCCCACCGGAGTGAAAGGAGTTCAGGGCCTAAGTGAATGAGGACGCTGGGAGAAATTTATTTAATGGAATAAAAGTTAATTATACTTGATTTGGCCAACCAGTGGGCCAATGAAACCTGGCACTACTCCACTGAAGTCAGTAGCAACTAACTGCAGCAGAGAACTAGGCCCTACAATTTTATTTAGGAATCACTGTCCATTCTTTGAACGTAGTACAGGATTTTCAATGAATTGCTGAAAGAAAAAGAGAGCTTTTCCATATATTAATCCCACAGCATTTTAACTAATCTTTCTGTGAACACATGTAGACCACTTATTTCATTGTCTCATCCCCCTTTCTCATAAGACACATTCTAAATGTCTGATTTGAACTTTTCCATCTTTAGCTTCAGACCACTGCTCCACCTTTAACCACCCTCAGGCCCCTTCTAGCATCACTTCTCAAGCACTTGCCCTGTTTACACAACCTCAATTCTCTCTTTCCCAGGCTATCTATACTCTGCATTTCTAAAGCCCCTGTTATAAGAGGCTCTCATAGGGCTTTATACTTACAAATTAGACCTCACAGCACCCTTATGGGCTAGGCATGCTCATCTTCATTTTGCAGATGGGAAAAATGAGAGATAAAGTGACTCTCACAAGGTCGCACAGCGAGTCACTGGCAAAGCCCAGAACAGAAATCAAGGACCCCATTCACCTCTCTTTCATATTGGTATAAATCAAGAGTAGAAGTTAATGGAATTCTCAATCTTAGCTGCCCATCACTGTAATACCTTAGCCCCTTCAATATAAAATGAATGGCAATATTGAAAGTCCATGGTGGACTTCATGGAGTCTCTGACAGGTCTCCCTTTTCAGGTTAAAACTATGCTTGGGGAAGGGTTTTTCCATCTTTTAGAGTCTATTCATTTCGTATTTTGGGTTCGGGTTTCTTTGCATAGGAGAAGGTAACAATGATGTGAATGTCATTCTACTGCTCAAAAGGCCTTTTTTGAAGAGGAAGGTTTTGCAGCATTTCCTATAGACAGTCAGACTCTCGGCTCCCCGATCTCCTCTGGGAGCATGGTTAATAACCAGATCCCCTGGCTGAGAACGCTTTGTCCTCAGCTTCCACATGCTTTGTCCCAGGCTTTGTGATTTGCACTGCCCCAGAGGAGTGCAACTATACTTTGAAATTCAGTCTCTGATGTAGCTGCGGCTTGAGCCATTAATTGCTTTGAAGATTAGGACCAAAGCCTTAAACTGACATCAGAAGCTGACTGGGCCTGACATTGGTGCATGGGCCTGATGAGCTCATGGTGACCTAAACCATGGAGAAGGCGTGCAGCCACATCCTGTATCAGCTGAAGTCTGGGCATCATCTTCACACTCAACTTCAAATACAGTGAATTACAGTAATTCAGTCTGGAGGACATGAATGCATTGATCACGGTGTCCAGGTCCTCATCTGTGCTTACGGGACAAAGATTCATAGTGAGCTGGAAGTGAGAAAGGGCATTTTTAGATACTGATGCTACCTGGTCATACAAGCTTAGTGAGGGGTAAACCAGGACGCTGAGGCTTCGCAATACTTTGCTGAAGCGGGCTGTACACCTTTCATGAAAGGTGGAGACAACATCTTGGCCAGTTCTTTGAAGTGTGTCCCCTTTCCAACTAGCATCACTTTGGTCTTGCTTGGGTTCAGCTTGAGCCAGCTATTCTTGAACCAGGAGTTGGATTTCTTGGCCGCATTCTGATGTTTTAGCAGTGGCAGTGGTTGCATTGGTTTAGAATGAGACATCTAGTGGAATAATACTGGCATACTGTTGGCAGCTAAGTCCTTGGTATTTCACTAGCTCACCCACCAGTCTGGGACACATACATTACAGATACTTGTGGGAATCTGCAGGTGAGGACCTTTGGAGAGAAGGAGCAGATACCTAACACCACCCTCAGAGTTTCTGCGGCAGAAGAATGATTGAAACTACTGTAGTGCTGGGCCATCTACTCCTGCGATGTCACGTAGATGGGTTGGCAGTAGCTTGTGCCCCACTGTGTCAAAGGCTGCAGAGAGGTCCAGTAATATGAGCATAGAGATCTTGCCTTTCCCATGGACTTAAGGAGGTTGTCTTTTAATGCCACTAGAACAGTTTCTGTGCAGTGCCGTGGTCTGAACCCTGATTGTGAGCCAACCAGGAGGTCACATGCCATTAGAGCGTGGTGGTTATTATTTTCTCAGTTATATTCCCCAGGAATGGGTGGTTGGACTTGGGATGGTACTGCACTTTTCAAAGGGTTTAGTAGGTATGCATCTCTGAAGAAGGGCATCAACTATTTCCATTAGTAGTGGGCTTAGTTCTTCACTGGTTTTTATCAACCAAGAGGGGCCGGGACTCATTTCAAAGCTTGGGGCTTTAATATTTTTCAGAGCTTCTTGAGCTTCAGCATATGTGATGGGTACAAGCTCAATCAGGGGTGGGGGGTGGATAATACAATTTGGTCAGGGCTGGAATTTTCTTTCCTAGTTAGTTCCATATGTTTTCAGTTGAGCTTATCAGCCAAGTATGCTGACAGCTCTTCACAGTGGTCGATACTTGGGTCTAATGTCTGGGTAATGCAGTCTGGGCTGATTAGCCAGCTACAGCAAAATCAGGCCACGTGTATATTTGCTTCCAGGATTCGGTTCTAACCACCAACACAATACAACTTTATTTTGCAAAGTATCTTTCCTAAAAATTGTAACCCCAAATGCTTTAGTGAGTTAAACGTTATACTTGTCTAGTTAAATAGTAACAGGGAAAGAGAATTCAGTGGTATAGACAAAGGAAGAAAAGGGCCTTATCCTTGGTTTAGCCTGAGTCCCCTTTTCCCTGCTGGCTTAAAGCTGCCCTAAAGGAGTAGATGGGGATTCCTGATGTAGGGAAATCCTAATGCTGCTATTATGTCACCTGCTCCATCCTGCTGTCCATGCAGGCTGTGTATGAGGGCAGTGCAGGGCCTCTGGTTATTGTGGGCCAATAGAATGGTCCCTAGTGGACTGTCCAGCTGCTCTTTAGGCTGAAGGCTGGCAGGGGAGAAAGGAAGGCTGTTTAGAGCCCTCTCAGCTTCCCCTCATTTCCCAATGAACTCACCACAGATCAAACCCAGGAGATGGGATACAGGCATTAAATAAGTGCCATCAGTCTCTCTTCGTATGGTGTATATTCCACACTAGGTCACTTTACTTGCTCTTCTTGGAATTAAACTTTCTGATGTTCTCATAATGAGGAGCTCCACCCTCCTTTAGACCGATGCCTTTGAAACGGGTAGTTTTCAGTTTGGAGAGAGAGAAGTACTGATGGTTACCGTGTAGCAGACTATAGGGGTCAGGGCTATTCTCGGGCTTAATTTACCACTTCATCTCTTCAAGGAATTTTCGTTTTTCCTCTCTGGAAGGGGACCCTTTTGGGGAGTTAATCACAGGAAATTCCATCTTTTGGCCAGGCTACTTACAGTAGGCACAGCTGAGGCTAGTTCACTGTCTGAACTGAAGTTCACTAGTTCACATGCTGAACTGAAGGCCTCTGAAGTGTAAATTGCATTGGCACAAGCCTTCTCTCGTTTACCTACAGCAACACAATTAGAATGAAAGATGGTTGACCTGCAAATCAAAAGCCCAGGTGTGCAGATACCTTAATCAGATGAGATTCCCATTGATGTTACCTGAGTAAGGACTGCAGTACGGCACCTCAGAATTTTAAGATCTGGGCTGCCAAATGTGAAATCACCCAGCTCCTCTGGGGTGGTCAACATCCTTTAGCAAGCAGGGCTTGCAGTGCCATTGAAGTGTCATGATAATGCGTTATGCTGGTGGAACGCTGTCTCATGAGGGCATTTCTTTTGTAACGTCAGGGCCTCGTGGCCTGATGACAGGACAGCACGAAGCTGCAGGGCAAACTGATACCAGAGAGTAGGAACAGCTAAAAGTAGTTACCCTACACCTGGGCACCTATTAACAAAAAATCCCAATAAGATCATGTGAAATGAATGCGGCAGCTCATGGTGCACAGCTCAGTACATACGATGCTGAATGGAGATCCTCGTCCGATGGCAGAGAAGATGTAAAGGAATGGGATCTCCTCTAATCCTCACAACCCGAATACAAGTTAGTTAGGTTCAGAAGAAACCTATACATGGAGCTTCCTTGTCTGGCTGGATAAATGCTTGTCTTTCCTGTTATTTTTTTATTCTGCTAGAATTGATGAGCACTTAGTGAACAATTGAGGTTTTGCTCATGCATGCAGTACTACACACCGACGGAAATGATCTGTCCTCAAATTAATTACTTCATTTTGCATCTCTTTTGTGGCGCTGAATGGATGGACTTTTTCCCCCCTTCTGAAACGATCTTCATATTGTGTCAGTCTTGTCACTTGGATCTTTGTTAATTGCAGGCTTCTTGGCAATTTCACTGCCACAACATTTTCGTGACAAGACCCACTGGCGAGTGCTTAGATGGAAACAAAACACTCTGACAAGCTGGAGTTCTAATATTTTTTTTTAAAGCTTGCTTGTAGAATAAGATCAGTATTAGCAGATGATAATTAGAAAGTGATAACACTTTAATGTACAGAGTATACTGAAATTCATTAGCATCTGAAAGCTCTGCCATGCTCTGTGTCAAATGAATTGGAAGGGCCAGACCAGTGATTAACAAATACCACCGATCCTGCAACTGCCACCCGTGTTTTATCTATTGATCTGCTGTATTTCTAATATGCCTTGTTTCAACAGAGGAGCCAAGGAGGGAATGGGCCATGGAGAGTCCAGGTGAGGGTTTTGATACCTTGGGCCTGACTCTTCATCGGCTACAGCTAGCTCTGCAAGATTGTCACATTTATCTTCTTGAGTATTTTCTGGCAAGTGGGAGAGATCCCCCTGCTGAAGCTGTCCATGCAAGCAAAGACCTCTGCTTCCCTGGTAGCTGCATACAAGCTGGAAAGGGGACCTTGCTTCTCTGCTGCAAACCAAAGTTCCTGCTCCCATGCCTAGATTAATATTTTGGGTCAAGACGTGGCTTCAGACTTAGAAAGAGTAGAGCCTTGCAGAGCTAGCTGCAGAATGAATCTTCCAAAAGCTTCCCTGGCCAGCAGCTGCCCGAACTGCTGGATGCATTCAGCCAGCTCGGCACACAGAATTGTTTTCTACTCTCCTCTGCCCATCCACGCGCATTGGCACTCTGCTCTCCAGAGAAATAGAGAAGGTAGGGGCAAGTCTAAGGACTGCTGGTTACAGGTCTAAGAAGTCGCTTGCTTGCTCCAGTTGTATTTCATAATACTTCAAAATGAAAGAGCGTTCACTGGTACTCTAGAATGATTGGTAGTGAGCTAGTAAATGAAGTTGACATTATTTTGTCAACATTAGTTTTCAGTGTTAATAATTTATTGAGATGAATGGGGAGCAAGTCACATTAGTCAGAGCTATTTACTCAGGTGACTCTACAAATTCATGGGTGGGAGTAGAGCTGGATGAAAGTCGGGACAAAATGTATATGAAAATTCACGTGACATGTTTTGGCAGTTTGTTTCTGGTGATTGCCATTCTCACCCTCGATGTGGTTTTATTTTTCAAAATTTCCGAAGGCCAAACAGGTTCTACATTGAAGCACAAGAAATATCAGAGATGCCTTAAAGCATATATTCACACCGATTTCACTTTTGAGGTGGAGGAGCAGCCTCCCAAGAGTTCAAATCACTAAGAGGATAGATCATGAAGCTGGGAGTCCAGAACTCTTGAGTTCTGCTCCCCTCAGTGGCCCCCGTAATACTTTGCACAATTTCATAACAACATACTACAAATATTATTTAGGTAAGCCTCACAACACCCCTAGGAGGAAGGAAAGTATGATTTCCCCCACCTTCTAGAGGGGGAAATGTAGGAATCATAACTAGCCCACACATAACAAAGATTCACAACTGGAGCCGACACAAAAGGTCGCTAAATCAGTTCTCGTTTCTGGGATGCCATAACAATAATGCCATCTGTATGTCAAGAAAAATAATTTCCCAACCCGTCTAGCCAGGACAGACACAGCCCTGCTGTCTCCACCTCCACTGCTCCACTGTGAAAGCGACACATGAAAGGCCCCATGTATTTGTCAGGAGGTTCCCCCACTCCAGAGATTCCAGTCAGGTGCACAGGCTTGGAGATGGGAGTGCTGATGGAAAACGGGGTCCTATAACCTCTCCCTGTGACTGAGAGAGAAACCTGCCACACACTGACGCTAAATGTGCAGATGTAGCTGGGCAGGAGGCCCAAGTGTGACTTTTTTGTTTTTAAAGCCAACACCTCGTAAATAATTCCCTAGGTTCCTAACCAACAGGCAACAAGACAGGCAACCAGAGCAGCAGAAGGGGCTCCTTGCGCATATAACTCATCTAGAACAGCAGCATCAGTCAGTCTCTGCAGAGGATCTTCCCTCACTTTTACACATGCAGCCGTCCATCATATAGTATGAATGAAGGTATTTCCTCTAAAAAAAATAAAACTGCAGGGCTGACTTCCCTTCGGCTGCAACCCAGCCACTGCATTTGAATACAATCCATCGTTAAAGTGAGAACAAGTCTTTGCAACACAAGCCTGTCAACGCTGAGCAAAACCAAATGAGTGTAAAGGCCACTATCCCAGTGAGGTAACACATGTATGGGAAGCATATGTCCTACTTGGAAAGGTATCTGGGCTTTTTGGTTGAAATGTTTGAATAAAGATGTGAAAGCCAACAGTACCCTCTCTCCTACATATATCACAGCCTCACTGCAATCTGGTCTTAAGACTGGATTTATCGAGGAACAGTGGCTGGCTCAGGAGGTTGGTAATTGCATGCACAGCTCGTCAATTTTAGATTGCCAGTCTGAGGACTTGGCTACATAAAGAGTTGCACTGGTTTGACTAAATGTGTGATTTTAAACCAAATTAGTTCAACCAGTGTAAAAGTCTATGTAAACTCTCTTGTTTTGGTTTAAGTGGGCTTATTTCAGTTTAGGTTAAATTGACCAGAACATGTTTAAACTACATTGAAATAAGACACTTTTGTATCAAAATTAGTGTCCACATAGCCTTTTGCATGGGCTTAACTATAATGGTTAAAATCATATTTGTAGTTAAACCAGTGTAACTTTCTCATGTAGACAAGCCCTGTATCACAAGGGATCAAACTGCAGTGTGTAACCCTGGCTTCAACTTACCTCTGAGAGATACCTGAGGTGTTTGTCTCTATTTTATATACAGCAACACTTGCAGAGCCTTTTATGCCAATAAAGTCTCAATGAACTGAACTGAATTTAACTGAATGTAGTCCAGATGGGTAGTGATCAAAAATTGTAATTCTCTCATGGTGTTTTGGGGGGCTAAGTGGTATATGAAATGGATTGGTCCTCTCAGTACAGTTCACACTGGACACAAGTCCATAAAATCACCCCCCTCCAAATTGGCACCATTCTTAGCAGTCTCATACAAGGCTAAGGACTGGAAGGGCCTACGGTTGAACAATCCATTCATCCCTAGCGGTGATCCCTCCAGCTCAGGACTAAGGCCTGGTCTACACTGGGGGGGAGGGGGGAGGGATATTGACCTAAGATACACAACTTCAGCTACAAGAATAGCGTAGCTGAAGTCGACGTATCTTAGGTCGACTTACCTCGCGTCCTCACGGGGTGGGGTTGACTGCTGCCCAGTCGACTCTGATTCCGCATCTCGCCGCAGTGGAGTACGAGAGTCGACAACAGAGGAATCAGGGATTGATTTATCACATGTACACTAGACACGATAAATCGATCCCCGATAGTGTAGACGTACCCTGAGGCATGTTAGCAGGTTGCCTTGGGGAAGCTTGTATACCTGTTCTGTGGTATTCCAGAACTGTTGGTTTGGCACCTTTTTCAAAGCCCGCTTTAAAATGCTTGTAGGAAGAGGCTGCGTCTTACCCCTGGGGTTAGTGAGTGTTGCTTCGGTGCCTTTGCCCCCATCTCCGCAGCGGGTTTCATCAAAGGGAAGGCACTGATCCCCAGTCCCTGCCACCACCTCTGAATTCTTGACAACATCCTTCACGATGGAGGTCGACTTGATCTTATAGATGCGTCGGCTGTTAGTGTCAGAGAGGTAGATGGAGCCAGTGATTGGGTCTGATGTTAGGTAATACTTGTGAGCTGGGCTGTGGCTGAAAAACAAATATACAGGAGTGTTATCTTCATTGGTAGATTTCAGTATTTGTTTCCCTAAGCACACCGGGCAGCATTAATAGTTTGGAGGGATAAAACGTTGAAGGAGAAGCGCTGCAGCTCTGCATCCAGTGGATTTAGCTCATTATTGCATACACTCCAATAGTACTAACGCTGGGTACATCACAAGACAATTAAAGAGAAGCAATGTGGTCCAATATATAGGGAACTGGAGTGGGAGTCATTGCAGTTTGATCTTGGGTAAGTCACTTCGCCTCTCTATGACTCAGTTTCTCCGTCTGTTAAATGGTCGTAATGAAAAAAAAACAACTTCTTTTGTAAAGTGCTTTGAGATTTAGGGATAAAAGGCACTATCTAAAATAAAAGCTAAGTATTATTATTCATGTAGTGTTTGATTCTGCTGTCATTGAATTTAATGGCAAAATTCTCATTTACTTAACAGAGTCATGAGGGTCCTATTCTATGCCTGTGGAAGTAAATGGGAGTTTTGCCATTGAATTCAATGGGGGCATCGATCAAACTCTTAAAATCACTCTCAAAGAGGTTGAATGATTTGCCCAAAGTAACACTGCAGGCCAGCAGCAGAGAAGGGACCCCGATTCCAGTCTACTCTAACCACTAGACGTCGCTGCCTCCAGAAAAACTAGAAAGCAGGTTGAGAAAACACTGTGGGCAGACTGCAAAATGATATATTGTTTTATATAAATGCTACTGAGACCAAAGTCAGAAATGGATCAAGCAACAGAGTCTAAATAGAGACTGTATAATAGAATTAGATGGAAACAGCGGTAGACTTGAATTTAGACATTTATTTAAGCCAAGGTCTTTGGAGGAAACTATATACAGTATAATATTCTCTCTCTATTATTCAACTTAAGTGTTTGCCATCGCTAGCTATTGATTTACACTCTCTTCTGAGCCTGGGAATCAACAATGTTAAACCTATGGCATGAACCCAGCTCTACTTCCCTCTCGGAGTTGAAAGTTAACTGTCAGGACATGTTGAAAATTTCTCCTCCCACATACTCCACTTCCTCTAAATTCATCGGATTCCCACTAAATTTGTGGCAAATGTACAGGGGGTGGATTTTGCACTCAATGAGCATTAAGCCATCCTAGTGATCAGTTATTCTATGAGCTGCCAGTGGGGATGTCGGTGTGGCAATGCTGATTCCTCGCCCCTTTATCAGGAATTGCTCTCGCCCTTTCTTTTCAAAATACTGCATGAGTCTCAATGTTAAAAGCCATGCATTGGTTCTTCATTCAAATTACTTACTGCTTTGGAAAAAAGCCTTTTTGATTTATCCTAGAAGATCCCTTGTGATTTATCCTATTAAAGTCTGAACAGATTTCATCTCCACAAATGACACTGATTCGTGCTAAATAAAATGCTCTGACCTTCAAGACAGCTCCACCTGGCAGTTCAGTCTCCATCTGTATTCCTTTCCAATGACAGCAGGCTGGTAGGGTATTATTTCATTTACCTACATGTCACTCACATTAAGCAAGTGGCTTCCACCCTGGTGAAAAAAAGTGCCCTATGGGAATCCACCATCCATTTTGATCAGGCCCTTGTGTTTTCAGCTAACTGCCTTTACAAGGCTCAGCTGAATGTCAGTCAGCATTTGAGCTGTTCATAATCTCTACTATGTGAAAAAAGGTGGACAGAGGAGGACATTAATAAGAATACTTTGCCATTTTGCAGTGTTATTTGCCTGGGAACCAGGAGTCCTGACTCTCAGTCCCCGCAAAATATTACTAATGTCATTTATTATTGGACTTCATAGCCTTGCTCTGGTGGTTTGTATCCTCGTTTGTCTTAGCTGTACCTTTCTCACAAAGAGAGAGCCCCAAATAGTCCCTAATCTTAACCCCCACATAGAATGAAAGCAAAATCGACACCAGAGTCAATGCCAGTCCATTTTAACAACTGATCAGACAACCAAATAGAACAGCTCCAATTAGCAGGAAAAAAAATCAAAATGCCACCTCTTGCTCAAATTTCATCAGTCACTTTAACAGCTGCCCCTTCTATGTAATATTGGTAAAAGCTACTGGTAACCCAAGGTTAGAGTCACTAATCTAGGTTCTCATTTTAGATTCCTGGAATGAGTGAATGTTAATTCACAGATTCTAAGGACTAATCGGACTGGCTGCTGCTAGTGTTAATCCTCTGTAAATGCGTTATCACAGTAGCACGGTTATAATTACTAATAAAGTGAACCTCAGAAAGGTAGGAGGTAAAGATTTATTTTAAATAAACCACTCATCAGACGGTAATCGCTTTGGGTGACTTGCAGCCTGGTCTGGATTTCAACCAGTGATCCAGCAGTGAAAGGCTCCTCAGTCAACTAATCACCCTTCTAAAGCCAGCTTTGTTGTTACTATTGCAAATGGCTTTATACCAAATGCTGTCATTTCAGCTGCACTGCACTGGACCAACAATAGGGATCAAAAAGCATCTAGTTAATTCCTATTGGTTCAAGTCTTAGTCCATCTCTCAGTCTTATGGCTTGACCCCTTTGCACTCTCAAAACAACAGAAAGCAGCAGGCATAGCAACAATAACTGATGGAGTGAGCTATGCTGCTACACAAAATCAGAAGCTGTGCCTATCCTTTGATCTGAGTACACTTGGGAGGGAGATCGCCTGTGGCAAGCAGGTCTCTGTTAGCAGCAGCAGGTCAGATGATTATGGTTACAGTCACACCAGGTAACCGTCACCCTTGTGCAAAGGGCCAGCAAGTGGTATTTAGAGTGAATAGGCTTTGTGGTCGCTACCTGCAGAGAGGTGGATTTGACCCACCAGGACTAGGGGCTGCAGTCAATGCTGGCATAGACGTATGGTAGTAAAGGAAGTATCGTTACAGGTGCCATTCAGTGGATGAGATGTTGCAGAGAGTAGCACACCTTTGGTAGCTGTCCAGGTGGAAGTTAAAAATCCTATGGCGTGTTTCACAAAAGCAGAGGATAACTCCACTATCCTGGACAATGCTCCCCATGTAAATTACACTACAGTATAGTATCAGTTGGCCCATCATGCATAACTGAACTCCCAGGTGCTGATCCAAAGGCCACTGATATTATTGGAAAGGTTCTCGTTGACTTTGATGGGCCTTTAAGTTGCAAGCTTCTCAGGGCAGGAATCACATCTTTATTCCTTATGTAAAGTGACATGCGCCTCCAGGAGATCATGTACCAATGTTAAGTAGGATTTTGCCCCAATGGCCTTGGCCCAAATTTCCCACCTCAGCTGTTGTGCTGAGACCTATTTAGATGCATCATTCTACTCCAGAACCAGCTGTGCATCATTTTCCAGTGTGGTTGTGGATGTATTCAGCTGTAAAAGCCCTCTGAGATCCTTCAGGAAGAAAGGCATTGAATAAACCACGTTATTACTATGAAAGTTCAAAACTATTTCCCTCCGTCAGTGAGAAGATGAGAGCAGTGAGACCGTGAAATTCCAGTTACTGGTCTTTTCTATTTATTTAATGTCCCAATCAATAGGCAAACCCAAGCAGCAAATTGGACTGAACTGAATAACAACTGAAATAAGTCTGCCTGGGGCAACACAGATCAGTTCTTTCCCTCTTTCCATCCTCTCTCATCTCTGAGATATACAATGTAGCAAAACAGACAAGGGGTTCTGTAATCATCTGAAGCCTAAATCAATTGTAGCCTCCTGATATTTATCCACCACACTGATGCTGCCACCACTGGAGATGGGCTGACAGCAAGGAGCATGAGTTGATTTTCCTTTCAGATATCTCCCTGCACATCTTCTTATTTTCAGGAGGAACCACGGGAGCCTGCTTTGGCAGTTTACTTCTCTGGGGCTATAATCTGCAGCAGCCACAATCAAGTGTACAGAATTGTAGCTAGACTTCGGGAGATTCAATTTGGCAAACTTTGTGGCACAGCACTATGATGCCATCTCAGTATGTCATGTGGACACTGAGGGTCAGATCCTGAACTAAAGTCATTGGACCTGTGCCTGTTTACACCAGCTGAAGACCTGGGTCCCAAAACACAGCCAGGGAGGTCTGGTTTCCTTATTCAGCATATGCTAAAGTGATGGGTTAACACTGTGCATAACACAGGCCATAGAACTTCCCCAAAATAATTCCTAGAGCAGATCCTTTAGAAAAAAAAAACAGTCAATCTTGATTTAAAAACTGTCAGTGATGGAGAATCCACCATGACCCTTGGTAAATTGTTCCAATGGTTAATTACTCTCACCTTTAAAAATGTATGTCTTATTTCCAGTCTGAATTTGTCTAGCTTCAATTTCCAGCCATTGGATCTTTTTATACCTTTCTCTGCTAAATTAAAAGGCCCGTTATTAAATATTTGTTCCCCATGTAGATATTTATAGGCTGTAATCAAGTCACCCTTTAATCTTCTCTTTGTTAAACTAAAAAGATTGAGCTCTTTGAGTCTCTCACGATAGGGAATATTTTCTAATCCTTTAATCATTCTGGTGGCTCCTCTCTGAAACCCTCTCCAATTTATCAACATCCTTCTTGAATTATGGGCATCGCAACTAGACAGTATTAGAGCAGCAGTAACACCAGTGCCAAATACAGAGGTAAAATAATCTCTCTGACCTTACTCGAGATTCCCCTGTTCATGCACCCAAGGACGGCATTAGCTCTCTTGGCCATAGCATCACACTGGCAGCTCATGTTCAGCTGATTATCCACCACAACCCCCAAATCTTTTTCGGAGTTAATGCTTCTAAGGATAGAGTCCCCCATCATGTAAGTATGACCTACTTGCTTTATCCATAGATGGACACATTTACATTTAGATGTATTAAAACCCATTTGTTTGTGCACAGTTTACCAGGCGATCATAGAATCATAGAATATCAGGGTTGGAAGGGACCTCAGGAGGCCATATAGTCCAACCCCCTGCTCAAAACAGGACCAACACCAACTAAATCATCCCAGCCAGGGCTTTGTCAAGCCTGACCTTAAAAACCTCTAAGGAAGGAGATTCAATCACCTCCCTTGGTAGCCCATTCCAGTGCTTCACCACCCTCCTAGTGAAAAAGTTTTTCCTAATATCCGACCTAAATCTCCCCCACTGCAACTTGAGACCATTACTCCTTGTTCTGTCATCTGCTACCACTGAGAACAGTCTAGATCCATCCTCTTTGGGACCCCCTTTCAGGTAGCTGAAAGCAGTTATCAAATCCCCCCTCATTCTTCTCTTCTGCAGACTAAATAATCCCAGTTACCTCAGCCTCTCCTCATCAGTCATGTGGTCCAGACTCCTACCCCTAATCATTTTTGTTTCCCTCCGCTGGACTCTTTCCAATTTTTCCACATCATTCTTGTAGTGGGGGGCCCAAAACTGGACACAGTACTCCAGATGAGGCCTCACCAATGCCGAATAGAGGGGAATGATCATGTCCCTCGATCTGCTGGCAATGCCCCTACTTATACAGCCCAAAATGCCAATAGCCTTCTTGGCAGCAAGGGCACACCATTGACTCATATCCAGCTTCTTGTCCATCATAACCCCTAGGTCCTTTTCTGCAAACTGCTGCCTAGCCACTCAGTCCCTAGTCTGTAGCAGTGCATGGGATTCTTCCGTCCTAAGTGCAGGACTCTGCACTTGTCCTTGTTGAACTTATTCAGATTTCTTTTGGCCTAATCTTCTAATTTGTCTAGGTCCCTCTGCATGCTATCCCTACCCTCCAGCGTATCTACCACTCCTCCCAGTTTAGTGTCATCGGCAAACCTGCTGAGAGTGCAGTCCACACCATCCTCCAGATCATTAATGAAGATATTGAACAAAACCGGCTCCAGGACCGACCCTTGGGGCACTCCGCTTGAAACCGGCTGCCAACTAGACATGGAGCCATTGATCACTACCCGTTGAGCCCAACGATCTAGCCAGCTTTCTATCCACCTTATAGTCCATTCATCCAGCCCATACTTCTTTAACTTGCTGGCAAGAATACTGTGGGAGACCGTATCAAAAGCTTTGCTAAAGTCAAGGAATAACACGTCCACTGCTTTCCCCTCATCCACAGAGCCAGTTATCTTATCATAGAAGGCAAATTAGGTTAGTCAGGCATGACTTGCCCTTGGTGAATCCATGCTGACTGTTCCTGATCACTTTCCTCTCCTCTAAGTGCTTCAGAATTGATTCCTTGAGGACCTGCTCCATGATTTTTCCAGGGACTGAGGTGAGGCTGACTGGCCTGTTGCTCCCCGGATCCTCCTTCTTCCCTTTTTGAAAGATGGGCACTACATTAGACTTTTTCCAGTCATCCGGGACCTCCCCCGATGGCCAAGAGTTTTCAAAGATAATGGCCAATGGTTCTGGAATCACATCTGCCAACTCCTTTAGCACCCTCGGATGCAGCGCATCCGGCCCCATGGACTTGTGCTCATCCAGCTTTTCTAAATAGTCCCGAACCACTTCTTTCTCCACAGAGGGCTGGTCACCTCCTCCCCATGCTGTGCTGCCCAGTGCAGTAGTTTGGGAGCTGACCTTATTCGTGAAGACAGAGGCAAAAAAAGCATTGAGTACATTAGCTTTTTCCACATCCTCTGTCACTAGGTTGCCTCCCTCATTCAGTAAGTGGCCCACACTTTCCTTGACTTTCTTCTTGTTGCTAACATACCCGAAGAAACCCTTCTCATTACTCTTAACATCTCTTGCTAGCTGCAACTCCAAGTGTGATTTGGCCTTCCTGATTTCACTCCTGCATGCCTGAGCAATATTTTTATACTTCTCCCTGGTCATTTGTCCAATTTTCCACTTCTTGTAAGCTTCTTTTCTGTGTTTAAGATCAGCAGGGATTTCACTGTTAAGCCAAGCTGGTCGCCTGCCTATTTACTATTCTTTCTGCACATCGGGATGGTTTATTCCTGCAACCGCAATCCATATCACTGTGAATTGGTGACCTATCCTCGTCATTATTTACCACTCACCCAATTTTTATTATTTGCAAATTTGATCAGCGATGATTTTATATTTTCTTTCAGGGCATTGATAAATTTTTTAAATAGCATAGGGCCAGGAACCAATCCCTGCGGGACCTAACTGGAAACCCACCCACTTAGATGATGATTCTCCATTTACAATCACATTTTGAGACCCATCTGTTAGCCAGTTTTTAATCAAATTAATGTGTGCTGTTTTAATTTTATGCCATTCTAGTTTTTTAATCAAAATGTTGTGTGGGACCAACTCAAATGCCTTACAGATGTCTAAGTATATTAAGTCAGCACTATTGACTTTATCTACCAAACTTATAATCTAATAAAAAAAAAGATAACAAATTAGTTTGATAGGACCTATTTTCCATAAACCCATGTTGATTTGCATTAATGACATTACCCTCCTTTAATTCTTTATTAATTGAGTCCCATATGAGCCTTTCCATTATCTTGTCTAGGATCGAAGTCAGGCTGACAGGCCTATAATTACCTGGTGTCATCCCATTTATTCTTTTAAAACACTCTCACAACATTATCTTTCTTCCAGTTTTCTGGAACTTCCCCAGTGCTCCAAGACTTATTGAAAATCAACATTAATGGTCCAGAGAGCTCCATGGCCAGCTCTTTTAAAACTCTTGGATGCGAATTATCTGGACCTGCTAATTTAAATATGTCTAAGATCAGTAGCTTCTGTTTAACATCCTCCAGAGAGACTAGTGGAATGGAAAGAGTGTTATCACTGTAGGACGAGACTGCATCATCTGTTTTTCCCCAAATATAGAACAGAAATATTTATTGAATACTTCTGCCTTTTCTGCATTATTATTGATAATTCTAACATTTCCACCTACTAATGGACCAATACCACTGAAAGGATTCTTTTTGTCCCTAATATATTTAAAAGTAATCCTTCTTATTGTATTTAAGTTTTCAGACCATACTTTTCTTCCTGTGTTCCTTTGCTTCTCTTATCAATTTTGTACAGGCCCTAATTTATTATTTATATTCATTACTATCAACTTCCCCTTTCTTCCATTTGTTATAAAAAAATATTTTTTTATAGCTGCCTTCACTTTACCTCTAAACCAGGTGGTTGTTTTTTAACCAGCACTGCCTTTTTTCTCAATTGTGGGATTGTCTCTTTCAGGACCTCTAGTAAGGTGTTCTTAAATGATTCCCAGTTATCACTGAAATTTTTCTGATTAAATTCTTCCTCCCAGCTCATTTGGCTCATAATTGTTTTCAGTTTTGTGAAATTGGCGCTATTAAGTATATATATTACTGAACATTATTCTGCTTGCACGTTATAAATGTGAACAAGTCATGATCATGTGTACCTAAGCTACAATTTGTTTTTAGTTCTGTAATCAGTTCCTCTTTATCTGTTAAGACAAGGTCTAATAAAAATTCCCCCGTGTTGGTTGCATTACTTTTTGAGTTAGGAAATTGTCATCTATAATGTTTAGAAATTCCAAGGATGTTTTAGTATTAGTATTAGCAGCATGAGCCCTCCAGCATATGTCACTCACATTGATGTTCTCCCACTATCACCAAGTTTTTCCCCTACACATTATTGAGAAGTGTGTAAGGAGGTGATCATCCTGTTTCATAGTGTAATTTGGTGGTCTGCAGCAGATACCAACTAGTACTCCATCTTGTGCTTTATCTGTTAGCACACTGATCCATAAGCATTCAAGATCTTTTTCTTCTAAGTTATCAGTGACACAAACAGGTAATGCCATTTTTGACACAGAGTGCCACTTCACCTCCTTTTTTGCCCACTTGATCCTTCCTAAATAGGTTATAACCATTGATTTTAACATTCCAACAGTGTTTACCATCAAACCAGGTTTTTACCAACTAGATTGAATTTATGCTAAAAAATGAGCAATTCCAATTAATTTTGTTTATTACCTAGAATCCTAACATTGGTGTATAGACAATTCAAGAATTTCTTCTCTTTATGTCATTTGGTTCTTTGACTAATTTTGTTTTCAGCATCTCTATTTTGTGCTAACTGATTGCTCATAAATAAATAAAATAAATATCTCCCCCCTTTGTGCCGCCCCTTTTGTGTTTAGTTTAATCCCATCCTGACTACTCTAGCCAGCCTGTCCTCAAGGAGATTGGTCCCTTTCTCCTGCGGTGGAGGCCATCTAAAATATACAGCTCCCTCTGCCCACAGAAGGTGGACCAATGTTCCACAAAACCCTACACCTTACGGCACTTACTTTGCCAGTGGTTCACGACCAGAATCATGTGTCTTTTTTCTCTCATGGGACAGGAAAAATCTTAGAGAAGATTGCTTGGATATTCTTCTTCTTCATCACATTGTTGAGTCCCCTGAAGTAATCTACTATCTGTGTGATATCCCACGACACAGTGTCATTAGTCCTTGTCTATCGACTTCAGAAGGCTATCCAATCTTAGAGCGACGTCTACTGTCTTGGCTCCGGGAAGGCAGCACACTGTTCTGTTGTCTGTCTGTCCTTTGCAGAATGTTCTTTTGGTTCTTCTGAGTATTGAATACCCAACAAGGATCATCTTTCTTCCTAGAATGTTTAGAAGACTCTTTGCCAGCAAGTTTGATTTTCTTATCGGTAGGGCCAAACTGCCATCCGCATATGTGTCCTGTACACCTCTCCATTCCCTTGGATCTGCTGGATCTTGAGAGGTATCTTCGAAAGTTTTCATGTTGAGGACCTGATATCGATTTGAAACTTCTAGTTGTGTGGAATTTCTCTCGTTACTCTTCTCTCTGGTGGCCACAGTCTGCTCATTCTCATCTGTCTCTAGCCATGTCGAATTCCACAGTGACCTCTTGCCTCTGATGGTTATGAACCACCAGGCCTCCTCTCTGACTTCACTGAATACCCCAATTGCTTTGGGTTTGTTCGTCCTAAATGTTCTCTCATGATGCATCCTCCCTTTCCTTTGGTTCTTTAGCTTTTCTTATTATTTGGACAGGATAGTGCCAACAACATATCAGGCACTTTACAGATAGATGAAAAGACATGGCCTTTGCCCCCAAAGAACTTGTGCTCTAGACAGACCACATACAAATGCAAGGGGGGGTGGGGGGTGGGAGACAGGCAAGAAAAAGCAGGGTGAATGTGTAGAGCAGTGTGGCACTCAGACTTATTGCTTCCATGATATTATGGACATTTATATTGTGAACACTTCCCTCTGCAAGGACTAGGGCTTGTCAGAAGAGATGTGTTTAAGGAGGACCTTTAGGAAAACCCCTCCTGCTTCAGAATATAAGCCAACTTCTAACTATTGGGGTCAGGAAGGAGACTTTCTCTGGGGGACAGGTTATTCCTTAACTACCTATTGTGGGGCTTCTTACACCTTCCCTTGAAACATTCAGTGCTGTCCACTGTCAGTGACAGGATACTGGATTAGATGGACCATGGATTGGATTCAGTCTGGAAATTTCCGTGTTCCTAGGAGGAACAGGCAGAGATGTTGCCAAGCAGGTCAGGTGAGGGCTCCGGGCACAAGGACGACACTTTCTTCTCTGTCTCTCATATTTCATCTGTCTCCTTTAACATTTGAAACAATCTCCATAGCACTCACTCTGTGCTAGTTCCTGACTCGCCCTTTCTCCTGTGCCTGCATGATTGCCCTCCTTCCCACTCTTTCCCAGGACCTCCTACTGTGCCACTGGCCACTGCTGATGGCAGACATTTGCTGTCAACTTTAAAGTGCTGAATCCCCCTGGAGGAGGAGTTCAGTGTTGCTGGTTTCAGTAGCACAGAGCAGATCCCAGTGGGATGAATTCTACTGCCACTTGTGTGAGGTCTAGGCCATTTGTACTGGGTGACACTTGATGTGTGATTAGGTGAAGGAAATTATCTGCTGCAGGAAACAGAATTTACACTTGGCCCTGTAGCTCTTTCAAGTTGTGCTAAACAGAAAATAAAACCTCACAACAATGCCATGCCTTTGGAATACAGCATAAGCTGGAAACTTGCAGACGATCCCTTAAGGGCCTGCTCCAAAGTGCTCTCCTACCCACTGTGGATCAGACACAAAGAGGGCTGCAGAACGGACACTAAGGGTACATCTACACTACCCGTGGGATTGGCGGGTAGCGATCACTCTACCGGGGATCGATTTATCCCATGTAATATAGATGTGATAAATCGATCCCCGATCGCTTTCCTGTCGACTGCTGAACTCCAGCTCGGCGAGAGGCGGAAGCAAAGTCGACAGGGGAGCCGCGGCCGTAGATCCCGCGCCATGAGGATGCGAAATAAGTAATTTTAATTCGATCTAAGATACGTCGACTTCAGCTACGCTATTCTCGTAGCTGAAGTTGCGTATCTTAGATCGACCTCCCCCCCAGTGTAGACCAGCCCTAAGGGTTAAATACTTCTGAATGATAATGGAAGTTCACACCTAGTGCCCCAGGCTCACAGCCATTCTAATCGGGGCAAGTCCCAATTTTTATAACAACCATCACTGGGGATCAAACCAGGCTAAAAGTATGAGCCTCTAGAGTTTTCGCTGGGAGCTGTAACAGAGCTGTGGTTCTCTAGGGGTCAGGACATGTAACACACACTAACCAGTGCGTTACCCAGAGTTCCTTTTAAATGACATGGATAATTGTCTTTGTCTTGCCATTCACTCAATTGTTTGACAAAGAGCCTCCTTCCTCCCTACCTTTATACTCTATTCTGACTGACTATGACTATTTATAGACCAAACAGAATTGCATTATGACCCTGACGCATGATTAATGGCTTCCAGTTTGGATGACTGATCGCCTACATCAGCTTTAATCACACTGGCTTCATTTGCTATTGAATCATCTGGAAATGGCACTTGTGGCTCACCATATAACAACATGCAACAAGACAGGCAGAGGCATAAAATTCTCCACTGGTTGGCTTACCTATGTCTGAAATCTTTATTTCTGACAGACGGCAGGAAAGCAGGGAATAGAAGAAAGTATGAGGTGTTAGTGGCTGAGTTAGAAGCATTATTAGCAGATTGAAAACTTGACAGTAACTGTACCATACAATGCAATAATAAATAAAGACTTAGCAGGCATGACACTGATATACTTTATATTGGATATTACTTGTCAGTGAGTTCACTTATGTACTGCTGCATATCACAAAGGAAGTATGATCTCACCAGCTCAGAGGTACTCATTTATGCAGGAGATGGGGTCAGGCACACTTCACACACAGAGACACTCACTACATTTAATTATCTGTCATGGAATATAATGTCAGGATAGAAGCCTGTTTCTTTAGTAAGCTTTACAGCTTTTTCACTGTCGCTGATTGTGGTTCTTTCTATTTTACAAGGCAATATATCAGCAGAATTGTTCTGGCCAACTTCTTTTATGTTCACTGCTTGAATTTCAGAGACACTATGGCGCAGAATTCAAGTAAGATTTTTTTTTCATGGGCCAAGTTACATACCCCATTGTAATTAGCTGGAAGCCACATTGCAGCTGCCTCCCCTCTCCAGAAAAGAGCACTACACTCTAATAAGACACTGTACCAAACAGTGGGGGTGTGAATCTCAAAAGAAATGCTGCTTGAGGAGGCACAGATACAATCCATTTAGACCAAAATAATGGCTTTCCCCCATAGCTTTTAGTCAACCTGCATCTGTACCCATTTAATTTATAGCACACGTGAGTTAAGAAGTGCTTTTTGGCCCCGTAACCTAAGTGTTTGCACAGATAAAGCAGTAATGGCTCCAGAAGGATTAACATGGGAGTAAATTAAACTTTGTGGCTCTTTGGAGAATCCAACAAGGTCACTTTTTCAAGGTTTCCAATTTGCTCTTTTGGAATCAGGGACTGTTCCACCAAATCTATATGCACAGGGTGTTTCTAACAATGCTGAAATACAAAAAGAACTCAGGGTGGGATTTCCAGAATTCCCTCAGGGAAGCGAGGCACCCAACTCCCATGCCATTACCGTGGGGCTTGGGCACCTATCTGCCTTAGGCTCCTTTGGAAATCACAGCTTCCATCACTAAAATAACCTTTCAGCACTGGAAGGATGCTCTGCACCTTAATGTAGGCCACCATGGAATCATTCCTCAATATTTGGAGTCCCACTCCGGGTATCGTACTCAAGCTGTGGCTCGCTCAGAGAAGTGACTGTAAATATGTTATCATGGAGTTCCTTGTTTGTTGACTCTCCATAATTTCCATCTTGAATGAGCTCAGGTTACATAGAAAACACCATGTCTTCTAAGTGCCAGCCTTGGGATCTCAGCCTGGATTCTTTTCTTCTTGTACATCAGCACCCAATTGGGCCCTCAGTGGCACCCAATGAAATTCTGTGGGTTTGCACAGGTGTACTGACTAGTAAACAATTCTGTTGTTGATGCGCAAGAAAAAATAGCATCTAGCTCACTCTCTTTTAGCGGCATTGATTCCTCAGGCGAAAAGGAGTATAATGCAATGCAACCTCGGCACTGATCCTGCAACGAGCTGCGGTTGAGCCAATGAAGGTCCTCGTTGTAGGATTGGGGCCGTGTTTTTGTCAGCAGACATGACTCGAAATACAAATCTGCTGAGTAAGTAGGGACCATTTTTACAGTCACGTCTCAGGGGAGTGAGAAGTATCACACTTTTAGGCCAAATCTTGAGACATAGCAAGCACATGGGTCTTCTGGGAGCTGTGGGTGCTCAGAGCTTCTCAGAAACTGGCTCTTACAAGTATCCTGTTAGTACCGAAAAGATTCATCTATGCCCATTTCCCTTACATCCCACTGGGATGCTGTACATTATGGATGAGTTCTTGGTAGCTGTTTGTGTGTGTTGCCAGGAGGGGTTTGGTATGTTTGGGTTTCAAAAATGCAATGAATACTTTCACCAGAAAAAAAGCAGAGAAACAACAACAAGCGTTTTGGAACTACACGCCAAAAGGGAAGCATTGGGCACGTCTGCACTAGAGGTGTGGAGGGCTGTTTCAGAGCATTAAAAATAAAGTCTTATCATGTAGCATCCCACAGTCTGTGACTGGGATTCGCCAGATAACGAAATGCCATTTAAAACTAAGAAAAACTGCATGGATTTCCGTCAATAGGTTAGTCAGTGTAAAAAAAATTCAACAACCTGTCTTTATCCTCACGTGTGCAATGTACTGGTTAATGAGTGCTTGGACCAAAGCGTATCACTGACTAGACATCTTGACACACATATCCATGTAAAACTCCCAATACAGAATTATTCACCAATGGACAGTTTAATCTCCACTCCAGTTACAAACATGTTGTATTAGGGCCTGTTCCAAAGCCCACTGAAGTCATTTGTTAGGTTCCCATTGACTTCACTGGGTTTCAGATCAGGCTCTTAAGGCAGAGTCATTGAGCCTGATTCCGATGTCCCTTACACCAGTTTAACTCTACTGCCTTCCATGGAATTAATCCTGGGTAGCCCCAGCATGAGATCAGAATCAGATCCACTGCCTTGAACAGGGCAGTGTGTTTGTCATGAAATGTCTGGGAGGGAAAATATCACAGATGAGTCAACACAAAGGTTGACTCGGTCACAATATATTTTATTTCATCAACATTTATGACTCATCTGTATTCTCCCCCCACCCCGATTTCCTTCCCTCCCCTCTTTTGTGCTTGCTGCTTTGCAAACCTCTCTCTTCCTACTGGAAGTTTTCTCTTCACTTTTCTGCGGGGGCAAGTGGCAGCACTTCATCTCCCTGCAGGGGAGATGGACAGAATTTCTTCACCCAGCCCCTATTTTTCAGTGGAGAATTCGCTGGGGGTGTTTGTATGTTTGTCCCAAAAAACCCACCCAGAAGTCACAGACTCTGGGAGTTCCTTGGTGAGCTCACTGTCCTAGGTATGAATGATCCTCTGTCCTGAATACCCTCCACATATCATCATTAGTGATGTGTGTCCTTCCAAGTGTAGGTTATCCCGGAGGCTGACTGTTAATTTTTAGAATTCCCACTAGTCTCTCACCAGACTGAGGAGGACACATTAACTCAGTCTGAGTTAGCGGGTAAGAAATGCGATAGACTATTTTGGGCCTGTGATTCCATTCTGGATGAATTCACTAGGTCGCACGCCTTCCTGGTGTAAGTCAAAGTCAGTGGACTTGCACCAGAGGTGAATTTGGCCCATTCTGTTAGTTTAAAAAAAAAGAGTTTGGGTTTCATTTTCCCTCTGGGTACATAACATTTCTGCAGAATCAAAGGTGAACAATTATCACGGGCTGCAAGCTGCCTGGTGTACCTGAGCTCCAGTATGTTGGTGACATTGCCAGAGGGAAAGATCCTTCGGATGTAGTTGAAGTCTCCAACATAAAGGCTTCCATCAGATCCACATGTTAGGGCAACAGGAGCCAGGAGCTTGTTCCCATCTGCAAGGCCATTACAGCTTGGACAGGAAATGCTACGCCTGCGTCCATTGCCCATAATGCTTCCTATGACAGGCGGCTGCTGAGAGACAAACTGATTTTCCCCATTTCCTTTATGCAAGATGCCTAGAAAACGATAAGAGCAGAAAGGGAATTAAACAGATGGTGAAACTGAAGCACACGGAGGGCATGTGACTTGCTCCAGGTCACAGAATGAATCAATGGCAGCACAGGAAATAGAACCCTGGCGTCCCAGCTTCCAGACTCATGTTGCACCACACCACAAAGAGATCTCTCCAGGATTGTCTCTAGGTACTGTGGGATCCTGTGAAAAATGAGATGTCCAGGGCCCATGGCAGGCTGCTGTAACTCCTAGAGCACAGTGTTTCTCAGCCTTTTCAGGTTGCCGCCTCCCACCCCCCCCATTTACTATAAAGATATATCGATGCTAACAATGGTCAGCCTCTGTAATTTATTTATGTGGGTGTTTCAAGGGGTTGGCAGAGATGACTTGACCTTAACGGTGAGTGGCTAGGTGGGAGACCAAGCTTTTCTTTGCTTTAGAGTGTAATACAATGTCCAATGCCTCACAATCCTCTGATTGCTATTTGGGGCCCTCCCGGGGGTTGCGACCACGGGTTGAGAAACACTTTGGAGATTGGAAGGTCAAGATAATTCCTTGTCACTAGTGAGAGAGGGTATCCACTGGGGTTGTCTGCTGGCAAGGGACATGCTGGGTGGTAGTAGTTCACTTAGGAAAGTCTGAGTGGAGTATTAACTGGGGTAGGTTTCGTCAGCAGGGCCCAGGGGAACTTATATGTTGTTTGTGAGAAGACCAGGAAAGTTTTCATTAGTGGTGCCACCTGAACTGGGGCTACTCTCTCCATACTCACTACAATCGCACAGGGTAGTGCAAACTTTCCATCCTTTGGCCATGTTCTAGTCATTCTGCCCAGCTAAATGCCCTGTCTCTAAACACTCATCATGCGCTAAGGAATGTAGGCATTATAGCTTCAAAGAGATCTGAGCTCTAGCAGAGCAGCTGGCCACAGAAGTTGAGGGATGGGAAACTTAGGAGTGGGAAGCCTTCTGAAGCCGAGGAATTAGGTTTCCTTGAGCAGGATCGAAGTCATATTGGACAGGTTCTCTCAGGTCCACATTCCAAGCTGCGTTCTCACCACTGGCAGCAAGGATGATTATTATGCCATGCTTTGCTGTGTGTGATTGTATTGGGTGGGTTTGCTTTCAATGGGGTCGACAAAGGATGGACCCTATCTGACCGTATGCATACACTGCATGTGCTTATGTAGGGTTCAGCCTTGGGACTTTTTATGATGGACATCAAACAATTCAATCCCATTCCTTTATAGGTAGTACAAAGCTGGGGCTGCACACTTCTTAAAAATATACAACAGATTTACAGCAGCTGATTCCTTTCAGATTTGCCCACGCAAAGCTGCCGCTGAATGTAGGTTACAATGAATAATTTGTTAGTAGAGTGTGCATGTGTGTGTTTTCCCTTTGGTTGAATTATTAATGGTGAAAAGCAACAATGCATTGTACCGCTGCATCACCCTGCTCACGCCATTTCCTAAAGCCAACCTACCGCTCTGTATGTTGAGGGCATGGTGTTTGTCCAGGGACCATCCTCCGAGTTTGGAAGCATCAATTTCATAACCCTGAAGGACCGCCGTCCTCTTCTCCCACAGGATCAGATCAGGACATGATTCATATTCATAGCCCACGGAAACTGGGAGCAAAGGGGAAAAAAAGAAGCCCATAGGTTAATAACCTCAGAAATGCACATTCAGCACACAGCTAAGAGCTTTAATTAGTTGGGGGAAAGGCCATTTCTACAGGCAAGTGCCAATTCTATTTAAAATACCGTCACATTAATGCAGAGTCTTAATATTCTCCTCTTTAAAGGCCACTCTGCATAAAAAAGGTCAACACAGCAGTAGATGTTGGACAAATGTGCTAAATATTCAAAAGGCGCCGACTCACAGACACAATTCAAAGCAATGGGTGACCTAAGGGTTTAGCAAAAATGGTCCCAGAATTCCAAAATGGTAGTATGTTGCTTCTATTCATTACCTCATGTGCTAAGGCTGCCTGGCAGTGATGCAGGCAGAGAAACATGGCCCAGTTTAGAAAACAAAACATAATCCAAGCGGGTCTAAATCAGTAAACTCACTTAAAGTTGACAGACAGGCCACAGATTAATTTGGGCCGGTATCACTAATACAGACAAAATGGTTGAATGTGAGTTGGTTTTCATAATGTCCAGAGAGTCTTTAGGCCTGATTTACCTCCCTTTCATTGGTGTAAATCAGGAATAACTTCATTAAAGGTAACGTAGTTACACCACTGTAAAATCAGTTTCAGTGAGAGGAGAATCAGGCCGATTATTTTACTGAACACCTACAAGCATAGGCGCCGGCTTCTTCTGGCGCCGGTGGGTGGTTGACCCCGCTCTGCCCCCGACTCAACCCCTGCCTGGCCCCCTCCTGCCCCCATTCCAACCCCTTCCCCATATTCCCGCCCCGGCCCCGTCTTTTCCCCGCCTCCTCCCCTGAGCACGCCACGTTCCCGCTCCTCCTCTATCCATCCCTCCCAGAGAGTGCTACAGCTGTTTGGCAGCAGTAAGCGCTAGGAGGTAGGTGGAGGAGTGGGGACGCGGCGCGCTCAGGGAAGGAGGAGGAGGAGGTGAGGTGAGGTGGGGCAGGGAGCTTGGCTGCCAGTGGGTGCAGAGCACCCACTAATTTTTCCCCGGAGTCAGCGCCTATGCCTACAAGAAGGCTTCAGGTGAAACATGCTTTCCTCAAAAGCAGTAAGACCCAAAACCCAGTTCCCCACTAGTACCTGAAGCAGAGCAGGGATCTTCAGTTTTACATTGCTTAGGAGACAAGGTTAAAAGCAGGATGTGGAACAACTCTTGGCCCGTACAATAAGGGTCTGATCTTGCAAGGGGCCCAGTGTCTCCTGAGAAATGCTGAGCACTGATATTAGGAACTTTGCAGGATCAGACTGGACAGGAGAAATCTGCAGTACAGGGAACAGCCTTGCATTGACAGGGAGATGAGTTGGATTGAACAATCAAAAGGCCTTTCCCGCTTCTTTCTGCTACGATTCTGTTTTCAGCTCTTTTGATGAAAAAATATATTAATTTGTCTATATGTGTACTTGGCTAGTAATGTGGTATTTTAAACCTCTGGGCACCTTTGGAGGTTTCCTGAATAATACAAAAAAACCTAGACACAGGTACAAAGTGAAGGGTGTCTTGTAGGTATTTGCCAGAAATAACTTTACTATATCAGAACATAAACCTTTTAGGGCCTCCTTTTCAGACCCTCCCTCTAATTTCATCCCCACCAATCAGGTAGGGAGGAAGCTAAATTCTAGCTGCAACTAACTGTGAGATTGACATGGGGGACAGGTTGAGGCCTTCATAAAAATCTGGCCCCCAAAGTCACACCAGGTAGGTAATTCTTTCTCTATGAATAGGGCCCTACAAATTTCATGGCCATGAAAAACGTGTCATGGACTGTGAAATCTGGTCTCCCTCGGAGGAGACCAGTGTTTCTCAAATTGGGGGTCCTGACCCAAAAGGGAGTTGCAGGGTGGATCACAAAGTTATTTAGGGGGGTCACGGTATTGCCACTCTTTCTTCTGTGCCGCCTACAGAGCTGGGTGGCTGGAGAGTGGCAGCTGCTTCCTGAGGGCCCAGCTCTGCAGACATCAGCGCAGAAGTAAGGGTGACAATACCACACCAGGCCATCCTTACTTCTGCATTGCTGCTGTGGCAGCCGCTCTGCCTTCAGAGCTGGGCTCCTAGCCAGCAGCCACCACTCTCCAGCTGTCCAGGTCTGAAGGCAGCGCTGCCACCAGCAGCAGCGCAGAAGTAAGGGTAGCAGTTCCGCAACCCCCCCTACAATAACCTAGTGACCCCCGCACCAACTCCTTTTTGGGTCACGACCTCTACAATTACAACACTGCGACATTTCAGATTTAGAGAGCTGAACTCATGACATTGATGATTTTTAAAATCCTATGACGGTGAAATTGACCAAAATGGACCGTGAATTTGGTAGGACCCTAACTATGTGTTATCTGTACACGTTGCTCCATCCAGAGCCTCACTTGTGCGGTGTTACAGGGTCTCATAAGCCTCAGGAGGTCATGTCAACCAACCTCTCCCAAGGAAACTCAGCCCCATGAATAAGTGGGAATAAGAGACTCACTCTCTCTCTCTGCAGACGGAAAGAAAGAGCCCCCTGCATATCTCCACTCAGGCTACAGGGGAGCAAAGAGGAGTCTAGTTGCAGGGCTGCAGTTCTCCCTGAATTGCTCCAAGAGCAACAAGGAAGAGCAGGATCAGGGGTGGATGTCTGTTGTTTTAAAATAGCAGTGGAGACACCTGGGGCGGGGGCCCTCTCATCATGCTGTTGCCATTGCCAAGGCCTGATCTACTCCACCTGTCTGAACCCTATTGCAGAGCTGTGAGCGAAGGACCCCGACTCCTTTAAAGATTCCTCTGGCTGACGGTCAGTCAGACACGGAGCAACCAGCTGCGGCACCAAGCAGTCACTATGCATGCTCGGTTCCCCTCCCGCTCCGATGTCCTTTCCACCGCAACTGATTGACAGACATGGCATTTGGGCTGGGTGGGCTCTGTGATGTCCGCGAAAAGGGGAAGGAGCTGTAGCCATACAAGTGTTACATCGGCAGCACAGAGGAAGCTTCCTCCTCCTGTAGGACTTCAGCTTCTTCAGCTGCAGATCCCGCTGGCTACAAACCATGGATGGTGCTGTGCTCAAGAGGTGGTGCAAAGAACACACAGAGCCCGATTCTCCATTGCTTCACACCTTGGGTAATCGTTCTACAGACGTAGAGGATCGCACAATGTGCAGGGCAGTGGAGAAGCAGGCCCACAATGGTTACACTGTGCTGACGTTCTGGAAAGGGCAGTGAAGGGAAGAAAACATAAGAGCAGGATAATCTAGGATAAGGTTTGCGTGCTGCCACTTAACAACTTCTTACGGGCAAGATGGAAAGAGAGGAATGTGTTCTGAGGTCAGCTTACCAAAGGCTTCCGACAGTCCGTACACTTTCTGGCTGTAGACATCCGTCTTATCCCAGATGAAATAATAGGAGAGGTCCGGGGCAGCTGCAAACCACTTTCTAAAGAGGCGTCCTTCTACGGCCACCATAAGGTGGACTTTCATGAGGTTGAAGGGGATGGTGGGATGGGTCATGCTGATCCTCAAGACGGACTTATAGCCAGCCGTGCGGCTACTCAGGTAGCTCAGCTTTATTGTGCTGCCGGCAACGTTAATCTCCTCTTGCAGGGCCTGAGGAAAAACAGCCAGGAGGTGTTAAATCACCACTGAGCAGACACCAAAGTTGCAATTAATCAGACACTTACATCTTCAGAAAAGCTCTCTGAGAAGTTTCTAAACCAGCCCACTTACGAGGCATCAGTTATAAAATATTCACAATGTATAGGGTTATTCGTGGAGGCCAAGGAATGTCTCTCTGGGTGATTTGTGCGGGTGGGGTGGGAAGGGCAGGTTAAAAATGCTTACAATGAGATCCAAGCAGAAAAAGGCTCCAACCATCTGTAACCAAGATGCCCCCAGCCAATGCTCCCTTTTCTCCGCTTTGCCCCGTATCTTGCGGTGTTCTGTTGGTGACAATCTTCATCTCCTGGACTCTTTGTGAGACAGTGAGCCTTATTTGTCCCTCTATCCCTCCTCCTGCTGCTATCTCACCTGGTTCCTACCCATCTTCTCCCACCCTGATCCTGTCCCCTCTCTCCCCAGCTCCAGCCCCATCTCTTGCCAATGTCCCGCCATCTCTGCTTCTTTCTTCCCCTCCTGCCCTTTGCCTTCCTTCTGCTTCTATCCTTCCTCATCCCCTGCTCCTGGCCCTAGCCCCCCTCCTGACTCCTGCTCCGAGCCCCCCTCCCTTGAACTCTCCTCCCACCTTATTCCTTGTCCCTCTGCATTCCAGACATCCTGCTTCTCCTCCTCCTCCATGCTGCCTGTGCACCAGCAGGGGGAGCACTGAGAGCCCAGGAGAGAAAGTTTTCCTCCTCTCAGTCCCAGTGTCCAGTACTACTGCAGTCCCAGCCAAATGGGACAAGAAACTGCAGAAAAAGTCTTGCTCAGCCCTAGCTGCCCTAGGGATTGAGCATGCTCAGTACCAATGGAATCTTCAGAGAATTGGGCTGCTAAACTCTCACGAGTCTCTACTGAGCATATATGAACTGAGATTTTTGGGAGGGTTTATAACTTGGTTAGTTTAGGGCAAATTTTCTGGGGATGGCGAAAGGCACATCCTCGAAACTAGGGTGGGTCACCCTGCCAAATTTCCAGTCCCTGCTCCAAAACACAGAGGTGCAAGAGTTTCTCAGTGAAATGGCTGTATGATTTTTTTTAACATGAGCACAACAGTGTATTTTCCCCCAACCTTGTTCTTGGAAAAGGCCGAATCATTTTAGCTGGAACTTCCCTCTAAAAAAACAGCTTTAGACAGACAGGGGGGAGAGATAGCTCAGTGGTTTGAGCATTGGCTTGCTAAACCTAGGGTTATGAGTTTAATCCTTAAGTGGGCCATTTAGAAATCTGGGGCAAAAATCTGTCAGGGATGGTACTTGGTCCTGCTGTGAAGGCAGATGTCTAGACTCAATGACCTTTCAAGGACCCTTCCAGTTCTATGAGATAGGTATATGTCCATTTAATAATAATAGCCAGCACAGAAAATGTATTAGCAACTGAAAACAGAGTCCTGTCATGGATCTGAAAAAAATGCTTTATAAATAAAAAACAGTCTTCACAACAGCTCTACCCATTTTATGGATGGGGAAAGTGAAAGACAGAGGAGTTAAAAGGATTTGCTAAAGGTACACAGTCAATGGCAGAGCCAAGAATAGACCACAGGAGTCTGAAATTCTTTTTAGTGCACTGCTCTAACCACTAGACTTGACCCCTGTTTGTTGGAGCTTTACACAGCCTCAGTTGTGCTGGAATGCTCCTCTCATATGGGTTTTAGATATAAATAACCACCCATCTGGGAAATGAAGCTCCTAAGAGCGGCTGTTTTGGGCTATTATTGAAGAGCTAATACTTTTTCAAGTGATAACTCAACCTCTGAGCACAGCAGCACTTGACAAACTGATACATCACAGAAGTTAAAGTACTGTTGCACCACGTCCATAAATATTTACTTTATCTAATGCAGCCTTTTCAATTTACATACCTATGCACTTACGAGGGTGAAAAATGACAGATCTGGGAAAACCCAGGAATTTTAAAATAGCTATGCTGGCAGCAAGCTCTGCTGAGCAGCGATGCAAAGAAGGCGGTCCCTTTCATCTAATCTGTCTTCACATAAAACCCCTACAGGAAAACGCCAGCCAGAAATAATTGCCACCAAGGTATTGTTTTGCAACGTCTGGTTCAATTCGGTGTATGAAATGTTTACTTCTCTCTGCCACAATTGACTTCTCTCTGTCCCTGTTGACTACCATTTCAGAGGAAGGGTCAACTGAGTAGTAAATAGGCATCAAACAAATGCCAAGAATAGATTTAAAAGGATCCTGCCTCAAGAGGTGGTTCAAACCGTGAGGCTCACAAGACCTTCCAAAACGGTTGCATATTGTACTTTGTTGCATTTCATGAGCAATACTGTCCTGGTGATGCACACCCACAGAAAAATGGCATTGGAAAAAGGATGGGCCACAAACTACCTGGAACTTACAAAAGTAACAGAGGCAGAAACTGTCCCCGTATTTCTGTCTATCTGTTAATTAGTACTGTCGCTAGATCCAGAGAGACATATATGCTGTGTTTGTGCAGCACCTAGCACAATGGGGTCCTGGTCTGTGACGGGGTTCCTACATGCATAAATAATACGCTCAATACTCTACAAAAGTGGCTAACCCACTACTAGACTGATTAGAAATAAGGACTTTCTCGTTACACGTATTAGGAATTCTCTCTGCTTCTTTCTTTTAACCCCTTGATGTCAGCCACAGTCTTGAACTCCTGCCTGTAGCAAAGCCTGCCAGTTTTGCATGCGACAAGTTGAAAAATCTTGATGCTCAATTAAATGTTAACCGAGTGAAATGTTTCTATTCCAGCTACTCCTTCCCCTGCCATCACACACCTACTCCACTGAGCGAGGAAACTATTACTCTGTCCAATTTCTTCAACATGACACACATAATACTCTGACCCGAAAACTGATGAGAAACAAAGACATTTGAATACTGTTATTTTGCCTTTTGGATGACAGATTAAACTGAGGTCCTGAGTGCTTGGGAATTAGCCCTGATGTCCCAGCAAAAATTTAATTTAAGAAATTACCAATCTGATTACCTAAATTCCCCTTTCAGTTGCAGGACTCTGTTATTCTGTTGTGTACAGTTAAATAGCTGCAACGCTGTACTCCAGAGATTGCTGCATTTCTGTGAAAGAGCATTTGCATTTCAGACTGCTGAGTACTTTGGAATCCTGGGTACATGTATTATGTCTCTGCTTTGCTATACAATAAGCATTCCTATATCCCTCAAGGAATAAATGTGATTATGTCCATTGTATCTAACATTTCTCTATTGAGAAGTGTGTCTAATAGAATGCAATGGTAGAATTTCAAGCACTTTTCCACTAGGGTGTTTTTATAATATATGTTACACAATGTGGGAATTATGCAGATGAAGGCAAAATTCGTATTGACTTCAGTGGGGGCAGGATTTCACCCCAACAATATTCTCTTCAGGCTAGAAGGTTGAAAGTTCTGTTCCCAAACTGTGGGAAAGTTCAATTCCAAAATTCTGCCCCAAAGCAGAAGAGCAGCATTAGGCATTTTAGCAGTGGGTGCTGAAACGTACCCCGAAGGTCTGTTACATCCTAAAATGTGTCCCACAGCCACCCTTTTCCGGTAGACGGGAGGTGAGGACAAAGCAGAGGCAGTGCAGTTTTTGCTGCTGGTGAATAAGCACGTCATTATCTATCTGTCAGAGATGAACAAAACCAAGCATTATGGCCAAGCGTTGATTTTTGATTTTTAAAAGTATGTAAATATACAGTGTAAATTAAGCAAGGCCTCTAGGCTTCTGGAAAGCTGCCAGTGAAGCCCAAATCAGTGTCACAAAATGTTTTAACAAGTACAGAAACGGAATAGGATGCGCATAGCTCCAAATGCACTGCTCCTCTTGACTGCCTGGAGCAAATGTTTCACGTTAGAAAGAAGATTCATACCTGAATTTCTGGAACAATGGGGCCTTTCTCGGAACAGGAACTTGCAAATGCTGTCAGGGGGGACGGGGAGACCACGGGGTTGGGACGGGCAAAGTTGCTGAGATCACAGCTTGGAATCTCATTCTCTTCATGCCTCATGACTATGGTTTCCATTACAAAAAAGCGATCCCAGGGTAGCCAGAGCGTTTGTTCCTGAGTGATGAAGGGAGCCCGCTCGAAGTGTAAGATAATGGAAATCCCACCATTAGTGACGAGATCAAAGCTGTTTTTAAGAGACAAAGTAAAAATAAAAATAAAACAAATGATACTTGATATGTCTAGAGCCTTCCAAACAGGAACCTCACTGTGAAAATATTAAAGGATTAACCCTCACAAAACCTCTGTGAGCTAGAGAAGTATTATCACTCCTATTTTACACATGGAAAAACTGAGCCACAACAAGGTTAAATGACTGGACAAGGTCATACTGTAAGTAAGTGGCAAAGCTAGGAATAGAACCCCTGGGTCTTGACATTCAGTCACGAGATATAGTTATTAAACCACACTCTCTTCTTTTTAAAAGACAAAATTTATGTTTGTGATTGCTCTTCTGAGTTATTGGACCTCAAAGGTTTTATTTACTATTTTTAAAAATGTGTTTAGGATCCAATATCAGTCACAGATCGCATGGACTTACACATTTAAATAAACTATCTGGAAAGCAGTTTCTCCTTCACTTACCTGCCCAGACTTCAGTTCTGGGTTATGTTTTCCCTGCAGCCATTGTTGACCTCACTAACATACTGTTTCATGTGTTAGCGACAGCATCACCCACTAGGGCAGGGAGAACATGAATCAAGAAAGAAATCATTTTGGGACAGATGAGTGGAAGGAGAAGGAGCTGATTTTACAGTAACTTGGTTTAAAATGTAACGGTCTGATTTTCAGAGGAGCTGGATGCCCACGGCTCCCACGAAGGGGAGCCCAGCACCTCTGAAAATCAGACCATGCACGGATTTGGAATTTTTATCCCTAAGTATGGACCCTGCGCTTTACATAACACAGAAAAATAAAGATGGTCCTTACTCCAAAGAGCTCATAATCCAAACTGCCCTTGCTTTGCTTCTTTATAATTTATAGCGAAGGCATAGAAGTGTTTCAGTCTGATTTTTTTCCCTTGCTTGCTTTTTCATTAGAACTTCACATCTGGAAGATTTACGAAATGCTGCAGAACTAATGACATAATGACATCACAAGGGCTAAGAAAGTGAAAGTAGAGTAATTGAAAGGGAAAGGGATTTTAGTCAGATTTTAAAGCCATTGGGGTTTTCGTTGACTTGTTTTAACATCTATCTAACTTCAATGCCTAAATAACTTTTTGGCTAAAGTCTTTGTTAGACAACACCCCTGTATCTTCAATGAAGGTGTTAGGCTCTGATTTAAGATATTTAAGCATGTTCATAGGTGCCGACTCCATGGGTACTCTGGCACTGGCTCTGCACCCACTGGCAGCCAAGCTCCCCTCACCGCCCCCCCCACCTTCTCCTACCCCCCCACTCCCCGAGCGCACCACGTCCCCGCTCCTCCGCTTACCTCCCAGTGCTTCCCGCTCGGCCACTGCCAAACAGCTGTTTGGCAGCGTTAGCACGCTCCAGGAGGGAGGGGGAGGAGCGGGAATGCGACATGCTCAGGGGAGGAGGCGGGGCCGGGGTGGGGATTTGGGGAAGGAGGGAAAAGGGGCAGGGAGGGGGTGGAGTTGGGGCGGAGACTTTGGGAAAGGGGTTGGAATGGGGGCAGGGCAGGGGTGGGGCCTCATGGAAGGGGTGGAGTTGGGGCAGCGCTGGGGACAGAGGGGGGTCAGCACCCATGGGAAAGAGGGAAAGTTGGTGCCTATGACCATGTTCATAGCTTTTAGCATGTGAATAAACCCACTGACTTCAATAGTACTACTCACATGCTCTGAGATAAGCATGTGGTTAAGTACCATCCTGAATACCTTAAGGGCTTTTCTACACTATAGCTTAAATAGATGTAACTTACGTCGCTCAGCTGTGTGATCCCCTCCCCCGAGTGACATAAGTTACATTGACTTAAAACGGTGTCTACACTGTGCTATGTTGACAGAAGACACTCTCCCACTGACATTGCTTCTGCCTCTCATTGAGGTGTAGTTTACATGGACGGGAGACATAGCGCGCCTTCACCAGATGTGCTACATCGGCGCAGATGCATCGGTGCAACTGTGCCAATGTAGCGCGGCAGTGAAGACAAGCCCTAAAGTGCCCTGAAACGCCCGAATAAATCCTCAAGAAAAACCAAGGAAGTCCAGATTTGGTGCAGGTGATATTTCTAAAGAGAAAAAAAAAAAAGCAGATTTTTTTTTTAAATTAATTAAAAAACTTTCCGACCTTCTTCACAGATCACAGCGAAGCAAAAAAGAGCTCAGCCACATTTTAAAAAAACCCTTAGCAGGGCACCGTAAAGACTTGTTTTTTCATCCATGATCATCATTTGGATGTATCTTAGACTCTGCTTAGTGAATGTAGTTATGAAAAAAAGGTTATTCAAGTCCACAGGGCACGGGGAGAGCATTTTAAAAGCTCCAGACGTGTAAGGTGTTTATTCTGCAACTCAAGTGGGGCGTCAACTTCCCAGACTTATTGTAACTTGGCTTTTAAAAGCCTAATGGGTAACTCACGCCCTGGCTTGCCAGCTAGCTGAACAGCATTTGTGCATCGATGAGGACATTTTTAACAGTCAATTAGCATTTGGCAAGCCCTGCTACTAGAAGGGAAAAGCTCACTTCGCACAAGGCTGAGCACTAAAGAGGGCGAAAGAAGGAAGGGATAAATGTAAAAAAAATTATGTTCAACAACTGTTGGAAAACTAGGAATGGTTTATTTATAGAAACATCTCTGCTTCTGTCACTGGTGAGCAGAGCTGCTAGGAGCCCTGGACTCTAATGAGCTTTGGTCAGGCATGTTAGCCTGCAGGGAAAAAAAGCTTGCTTCTCCTGTGGACGTGAAACCCAAGCCAGAAGGGAAGGCATCGATCTAATGTCAGACTCAAGCAGCTGTGAAAACACACAGGCTTGCATTGTACGGCAAGAGACACCGCCACTCAACAGCTACTGTTTCTCGAGTTACATGGCTTAGCCTTGAAGCGTATGAATATAGAGCATTTTGGAGCCCGCGGCAGCAAACCTCTCCGCCTGGGATGATAGAGTTGGGTAACGGGGCTCGTGCTAGTACTCTAAAAATAGCTGTGTAGACAGTGCTTTTAAGTTGCAGCTCGGGCTCTGATGCTTGGGAGGGGGCAGGCTGGGAGGCTTGCTCCCGCAGGCTCCAAAATGCTGTGTAGACATACCCCAAGTTGCCTAGATGAAAAAAAAAAAACCCAGCAGTGAAATAAAAATTAGTATCAGCAAAATTCTCTTCAGGATGAAAGCCCTAAATAATGCTTTCAGGTGGGCTGCTGATCTCAGGGATGGGTGGGCGCGACACAGAGGCTCCCTGGCAAAGTGCCCCCTGTTCTTTGCAAACAGCTCTCACCTCAGACTCGACAAACTCACTACACCAAACACATGTGTTGTGGGATACTTATCCATAAAGAGTAGCATGTAAGGTATCTACAGAACACTTGTAACTGGTCAAGATTCATAATCATTGAGAGATGTATGTGCAGGTAATATTTAAAGCATAATGTAATTACGCTGAAAGTATACTTTATGGACGTGGAGTAAAAGTGAGTCACCAGGGAATAAAATATCTCAGCAATGGCCCATCCTAGCAGGAGGGAGTTGTTACCCCGCCTTGGTTAGCCAGTGATGTAATGCAAGCCTCAATTGTCTAGCCTTGCCCCATCACAAGCCTTTCAATGGAAAACCATCAGCGAAAACTGCAAACAGTCAAAACCACTGCAGATAAAAAAGGAACATTACAGCAGCCAGAGAATCACCCTGCCTAGGAATAAGACAGAAGACTGTTTCAGTATAGCACAGTGGGGAAAGGCACTCTGTGTCTGTGTCCTTTCACCTTGGGGAGCAGCAACGCTCCCATGAAAAATTGGATCCTGGTTCCTATGAAGCCAGCCAGCTCTGCAACAGACTGAACTTGGGGGAGGCGGGCGGAGAACCTACTTAATTAGCTAGGAAAGGTACCTATGGACAAGGGTAGACTCAACTTCGCATTATATGATTTGGTTTTGTATTGTAACCACTTGTTTCCACCATTCTCTCTTGTTTCCTGTTAATGCTCTTTCTTAACCAAACCTATTTTTGTTTTATTCAGTGCTCACAAGTGCTGTGTGATTTTACAGGAGCGGTGGTTTAAGGTCAAACTGGTAAACTGGGTACCCTGCTCCTTTGGCACAGAGGATCTGGAATTCCTGTGAGTAGCCAGTGTCAGGGTCTGGATACCACAGGGGAATGATTCAAAGGATTCGGGGACTGGAGTGCACCTCTTGTTAAACCTGCAAGGCAAAGACTGGGTTGGCACAGCCCAGAGGACGGTGGTGGAGTGGCTGAAAGGCTGGTGGTGTTAGAGAGCTGACACCCAGCCACCATGGGAAAGGCGACCTCTTGCTATAGGCAGAGGGTAACAAGGTGACTCACAGTCCTGGGTGCCCTGAGAACTGTCACAATGGGCTTTCTTCCATTTGCAAAAAGTCATATTACTATATGGACTTATTGTTTTGGTTATCTTAGAAAGATACCCAATGGACAATCCAGGAGACTGACATCCTCTCTTTCTCCCAGAACAGGCTCTGCAGAGATAGCAGCAGTGCACTGAGATCATCCAACACATTTCACCAACATCTATAAGATGGTAACAATTGCTGGTCATGACCCACTACCAGTGTGATCCAGCAATCTAGGGGTGAAAAGATTTATTTTAAAATATATTTTATAATCCATTACCAGGCCCCTGAGCCCTCTGGTTCTTCTATTACAGGGGTGGGCAAACTTTTTGGCCCGAGGGCCACATCGGGGAATAGAAATTGTATGGCGGGCCATGAATGTTCCCAAAATTGGGGTTGGGGTGCGGGCTCTGGGGTGGGATGGGGGATCAGAGGTTTGGGGTGCAGGAGGGTGCTCTGGGCTGGGATCAAGTGGTTTGGAGAGCGGGAGGGGGATCAGGGCCAGGGAGGGGGTTGGGGCATGGGGAGAGGCTCAGGGGGTGCAGGCTCCAAGCGGTGCTTACCTCAAGCGGCTCCCGGAAGCAGTGGCATGTCCCTTCTCCAGCTCCTACGTGGAGGCATGGCCAGGCGGCTCTGCCACTCTGCCCCGTCTGCAGGCACCGCCCCTGCAGCTCCCATTGGAGCGCGTAGGAGCCAGAGCGGGGCTATGCCACGGCTTCCAGGAGCCGTGTGGTGCGGCCCCCAACCCAGCGCCCCGGCCAGAGCGGGACCGAGCCACATGGTGCGGCTCGCAGGCCGGCTTAAAACAACTCGTGAGCTGGATCCGGCCCGTGGGTCGTGTTTTGTCCACCCCGTTCTATTAGCTTTGGGTCACAGAAAAGTCAGATATACAATAGTACATTCTGAAAACTGTCGGTTTATCCTTATGCCTTGGGATCTGAAAGATACATGTATCATGATAAATAGTTTGAGAACACATATGGGCCTTTAATTTATTCTCATTTTCTGGGGTTATTTAATGCAATTTAAACTGAGATGAAGTCCTGGATCCACTGAAAACAATGGGAGCTTTGCCATTGACTTCAATGGGGCCAGGATTTCACCCCTGGAGTTTACAGTTGACTGCTGTGACAACAGGGTGAAATCCACTTATAGTAAACCAGAATATAGTGAAACTATTTACAGCGAAGTAGAATTCAAGTCCTAATTTGTTACAGTTCATTGCAATTTGAAAATTGGAATTCCAGTTATAATGAAATTCATTTTAGGCCTTCTCTATACAAAAAAGTTGCACTGATTTAATTAGATCAGTTTAGAAACCAATTTAGTTAAATAGGCACGATTCCCTTGTGTGAACCTTCGTATTCTGAGACCACAAGGGGGTTGCACTGATTTAACAAAATTGGATTCCAAACGGATTCAGTCAAATTGGCGCAAATTGCTTGTGTAGACAATGTCTCAGGCTAAAATTGTTCTGTTGAAAAGATTATTAGAAGAGGGTCCCGCTGTTGTAACATATTGAAGTATAGAACAGCAATTGTAATAGCAATAATGCTTTCCATTTTGAAAGCACATCCCATGTTGTATTTAATCCACAAATACCCCAGCGAGGCAGGAAGGAAGTGTTACCTTCATTTTACAGGCAGGTTAACTGTGGCATAGGGAGATTAAGGGATGTATCTAAAAGCTACGTACTAGATCAGCAGCAGAGCTGTGACTAAAGCTCAGGACTTCTTGACTTTCACTCCCACCTTTAGACTATGGCACCTTCAATATTTCAAGTGATTTTATAAATAGCCCTTGTACCATATCAGTGAATAATTAACTACACCTCTACCCCGATATAACGTGACCTGATATAACACAAATTCAGATATAACGTGGTAAAGCAGCGCTCTGGGGGAGGGGGAGGGGCAGAAGGGGCTGCGCACTCCGGCGGATCAAAGCAAGTTTGATATAACACGGTTTCACCTATAACGCGGTAAGAGTTTTTGGCTCCTGAGGACAGCATTATATCGGGGTAGAGGTGTAATTTTTTGTTCTTTAAAGGAAGAATGCTTTCATCTATTCATACACTACCTCCCTCCAGTGCACGCAGATGTAGTGTTGTGCCTGATCATGCAAGAAAATAGATGAGTGAATGTCAAAGACAATATTTTGGGGCCAATTATAGTCTCATTCTCATGTTTCAAGCTACTCAGTAATGTAATCAGACTATTTGTTGAATATCATGTTCTGAAAGGTTGTTAGCACAAAGCACCAGACCTGAACGACAGTACCACATAAGCAGAACATAATGAGGGGAAATCATAAGGAAGTATGCACGAATGCAAGAGCTATCTAACTCCTCCCGTTCTGGGACTGGGGGTCTCCAGAAGTTATTGATAGGAATGCTAGCCTGGTGCTGGGACTTATACTTTACGTTCAGGCACTGCTGATCGCTGCCTTTTTATCACTTTAACTGAATATAGTACTAGTGATCAGTGCTGGATTTACAGCCCTTGGCAGTGAGTTCCTGGGAGCGGCTCTATCCGATGCCAGCTGGCAATGTTTCCCTAGGGACCATTAGCTAACTGGGAATTGGTGGAGGACACTGGCGCATTGGCCACACCTCTCCCTGCCCCGCTACACTGGGGTTGGGCAGGAGGTGATGTAAGAGCCAGTAAGTCTAGCTTTACATGAGCTGAGAACTCCCCTCCACCAGGGACATTCTCTGCTGGTGAGATAAGATGCCTGAGCGGTGCAAAGGGTCCAGATAGTGGCAGAGAGTGTGGCTGTGAGTGAGCACAGGACAGAAACGCTGTTTCACCTATCCTTTCTAGGGGTAGTCCCTGTAGAAAATTAGTGAAGCACAGCCTGGGGTTGTATGGAAGAAGCTTGCTCTGCTGTGCTGCCTGTACTGTACCTGTTCTGTAGAGGGTAAAAGTGATGTCTGTCCAGAGGGCCTGTACAAGCCCTATGGAACACTAGCCTCCTTATTTGCTTATAAGCCCCCATGGTGGATCAGGGCCCTGACAATAGGTGGAGACCAACAGACAGAGCACAAGGAAACAATGAGATAATGCCGGTCAGCAGGAAAAACAGGGAGTTTCAGCACATCAGCTGCCTACCTACGGTTTGGTTTTTTGGAGGCATTATTATTTTTCCTGTGTAGGCTTATGCCAGCCCTTTACACCGCAGTGAATTTGACCTCTAGGGCCTGATTCTGATCTCACTTGCACCAGTGCAAATCAGGAATTGTTCCACTGAGGGTATGGCTCCACCACAGTGGCTATAGTGCCACAGCTATGCGGCTACAGCTGTGTGCTGCTGTCACGCTGTTGTGCAGATGCTGTGTCCAGTTTGGGCCCCACACTACAAGAAGGATGTGGAAAAATTGGAAAGAGTCCAGCAGAGGGCAACAAAAATGATTAGGGGTCTGGAGCACATGACTTATGAGGAGAGGCTGAGGGAACTGGGATTGTTTAGTCTCCAGAAGAGAAGAATGAGGGGGGATTTGATAGCAGCCTTCAACTACCTGAAGGGGGGTTCCAAAGAGGATGGAGCTCGGCTGTTCTCAGTGGTGGCAGATGACAGAACAAGGAGCAATGGTCTCAAGTTGCAGTGGGGGAGGTCTAGGTTGGATATTAGGAAACACTATTTCACTAGGAGGGTGATGAAGCACTGGAATGCGTTACCTAGGGAGGTGGTGGAGTCTCCTTCCTTGGAGGTTTTTAAGGCCTGGCTTGACAAAGCCTTGGCTGGGATGATTTAGTTGGGAATTGGTCCTGCTTTGAGCAGAGGGTTGGACTAGATGACCTCTTGAGGTCCCTTCCAACCCTGATATTCTATGATTCTATGATTCCTACATAGATTCATTCATAGATTCATAGATTATAGGACTGGAAGGGACCTCGAGAGGTCATCGAGTCCAGTCCCCTGCCCGCATGGCAGGACCAAATACTGTCTAGACCATCCCTGATAGACATTTATCTAACCTACTCTTAAATATCTCCAGAGACGGAGATTCCACAACCTCCCTAGGCAATTTGTTCCAGTGTTTAACCACCCTGATAGTTAGGAACTTTTTCCTAATGTCCAACCTAGACCTCCCTTGCTGCAGTTTAAACCCATTGTTTCTGGTTCTATCCTTAGAGGCTAAGGTGAACAAGTTCTCTCCCTCCTCCTTATGACACCCTTTTAGATACCTGAAAACTGCTATCATGTCCCCTCTCAGTCTTCTCTTTTCCAAACTAAACAAACCCAGTTCTTTCAGCCTTCCTTCATAGGTCATGTTCTCAAGACCTTTAATCATTCTTGTTGCTCTTCTTTGGACCCTTTCCAATTTCTCGACATCTTTTTTAAAATGCGGCGCCCAGAACTGGACACAATACTCCAGCTGAGGCCTAACCAGAGCAGAGTAGAGCGGAAGAATGACTTCTCGTGTCTTGCTCACAACACACCTGTTAATGCATCCCAGAATCATGTTTGCTTTTTTTGCAACAGCATCACACTGTTGACTCATATTTAGCTTGTGGTCCGCTATAACCCCTAGATCCCTTTCTGCCGTACTCCTTCCTAGACAGTCTTTTCCCATTCTGTATGTGTGAAATTGATTTTTCCTTCCTAAGTGGAGCACTTTGCATTTGTCTTTGTTAAACTTCATCCTGTTTACCTCAGCCCATTTCTCCAATTTGTCCAGATCATTTTGAATTATGACCCTGTCCTCCAAAGTAGTTGCAATCCCTCCCAGTTTGGTATCATCCGCAAACTTAATAAGCGTACTTTCTATGCCAATATCTAAGTCGTTGATGAAGATATTGAACAGAGCCGGTCCCAAAACAGACCCCTGCGGAACCCCACTCGTTACGCCTTTCCAGCAGGATTGGGAACCATTAATAACAACTCTCTGAGTACGGTTATCCAGCCAGTTATGGAAGTGGTTTTTCCACCTATCCGAGAGGCGGTAGCTTGGTCAATGGAATTCTTCCCTCAACCTAACTACACCTCTACCCTGATATAACACGACCTGATATAACACGAATTCGGATATAACGCAGTAAAGCAGCGCTCCCAGGGGGGCGGGGCTGCGCGCTCCAGCGGATCAAAGCAAGTTCAATATAACGCGGTTTCACCTATAACGTGGTAAGATTTTTTGGCTCCCGAGGGCAGCGTTATATCGGGGTAGAGATGTATGTCTACGGTGGGGTTAGGTTGACATAACTAAATTGCACAGGGTGTGATATTTTTCACAGTCCTGAGCGATGTAGCTAGATTGACCTACATTTTAGGTGTAGACCAAGCCTGAGATTAATGGAGTTACACCACAGTGTAAATGTGAGAGATTCTGTATCTGTCTCTAAACCATAAGACTTGCGAAAGCACCAGCTTCTCTTATAAGGTATGCTCATTTAACTGAGATAATCCATTTTCCATGGAAATGTACCTATTCCTCAAATTCTACTGTTGTATTTTCCAGTAGATGAAACATTAATGAGAACAGATCTTGAAAAGTTTCAGTGGTTCAGTAGGCACCAAGTCCCATGGGAACACGCCAAGACTACATAAAGCACACATCTCTAGCAAGTGTTCATCTCCTTCATTATCACCCTGTTGGCTATTCTAGCCAGGTCAATCCAAATCCTTAATGCTAGTGTCAGATTGGAGAGCTGTTAAAATCAGCAAAGCCGGGTCATCCTCTCCAAAGTGCTAGGGTTAATCACCATTAGCTAGAGTATATGCAGCTCCATCAGTCAGAAACTTACTCCTTATATTTAGAAGAGAGCCAATTAGCATTGAGAGACAAAAGATTGCCCAATTCACAGTGATTTTGTTATGGTTCAGTGGAACTGTTCAAATTTTAACCACTTGCCTTTAACAATACTGTATCTTACAGGTTTAATGATTTTTGCCCAATAATGTCTATATAAAGCAATGAAGAATATGCAGTTTGGGGCAGGAACCATCATTTCTTTATATGCATGGACAACACCTACCACAACTGAGCCCCAGTGCTTCTATGCACTTCTGTAATAATATCAGTATCAATATTAACAATTAACTAGTGTCTTCACGCTGCATCAGACATGACTGTGTCTTTGCTAGGATAGTCTCTCTCCAGTGCTGGCTCCATGATTTGCAGCTCTGGGTACTTACATACTGTAAAATGTATAGCAGAAACCATACCTGCCATCTTGCCTGCTGATTGTGTATCCAAAAAAAGGATTGTTGACAAAGCTGATGTTCACTCCAACTAGAGGGGTTCCATCTGATGTTATGACCTGACCTCGAATCACACACGCATGGCTGCATGAAGGAAAGAAATGATAGGAAATGGTGAATCGTGTCAAAGATGGGGGAGTGATCCCCGACTTACCCTGCTGTGAATGCCTGCACACCAGGATACCTAATACCGTACACAATAAAATTCATACGCCAAATCATGCCCCCAGATGGAGGCACATAGCTCTTGCTGACTTGGGTGTTGTGCACACACATCTGAGAGCAGAATTTGGCTTCACCTTTTTTCTACTCTTGTCATAGTCAACCACTGGCAAATATACTGTTCTCTGTTATCTTCTCCTGAACAGCACATGATACACTGAGATGGCTATAGCTCACTCAGCTTCACAGTGCCTTGACAGTACTGGTCTGATTAAGGACAAAACATGTTTTAGAACAGAGGAGGATGGAAATGTACCAAATACTGCATGGGCAGGTTTATGGGAATTAAGTCCTCTGATGATCAAAGAGATGCGCTGGCCTTGATGATCCAGGTCTTCCATATTCCATAAGGAAGTGTTATTGCTTTGAAGAAAATATGACGACAAATTTGCCAGAATCAGATGTGTTCCTTATAGAATGTTACAGCAATTGAGCATGCAAACAACAGAACAGACGGTTGTTGTAGATTACACCTACTCCATTCTACTCTGCACTTTTACGACACCTTTCCCCCAAGGATCTCTAAGTGCTTTACAACACCGATTAATTCTGTGAGGTTCGTATTTTACAGATAGGAAACATGAAGTATGTTGAGGTTTTCAATTACTCAGGGTCACTCAGCAAATCTGTGGCAGGGCCGAACACAGAACATAGAACAGTCTCTATTCCAAAGTCTCTGTTCAAAGCCCTAGATTGTACAGCTTACCATACGGCTATGCAAGGAGCTTCCAAAAAAGACAAAAATCTTGTGTATCTAATAGTGTCAGATCTCAGTGTCTATCTCAAGGTACTTATTTTTCTGAGTGATAACAACATAATAGGACGTGTGATTTTTGCAGGCAATGTCATGCTAGCCAGCAGAGACTGGAAACCAATGTTCCTACTGCTTTAGGACCAGATCCCCTGCTGGTGTAAATCACCAGAGCTCAATTTATAATCCATCTATTTGTAGTAAGAGAATTCAGTGGAGCCACATGGATTTACAGTTGCTGAAGATCTGGCCTTCAATGCCTAGGAAAGTACTTACATGATCTCTTATTACCATGGAACACCACAGAGTCCACAAGTTATTGCCTCAGGGGTGCATCAACACAGCAAAGCTTGTATGGCACAGCGAGAACCAATATTTGTAGCAAGTAAGGATTTCACTGGATATTTATTCCATGACATAGAAGATAGACTTTTTAGTTGTCATGCCATCCAGTTATAGCAGAACTCTCCATTGATTTAAGGAGAGATTTTCGTGCAAATGTTGATGGCAGAGTATGACTCAAAAGTTGGCATTTAGGTAAACAGAAACAAAAGCTCAAAGTTCAACTCCAATATCTACTCACTTGATTCCCATGTTCCCCTTGGTCAGTCCCAGAGAAAACAAGATATAATGCACCGTTTTTTAATTTCACTTATATTAGTTTTACTCTGGTGTAGCTCCAATGACTTCAACAGAATTACTCCCAATTCACACAGATGTGGAAGGAGGAGCAATCCCATCAATAAACCAATAATAATTTCTGTATTCCATTGCACCTTCCATCCAAGGATCAAAAAGCACTGTATTAACAATTCAGCTCTGTGACATCCGAGGACACTGGGTAAATGACCATCCCTGTTTGACAGATGGGGAAATGAAGACACAGAGGACCAAATTCACCCTATTGTAACCCCACTGAAGTTGACAGATTACCACCAGGAAAGTATTTGGCTCACAGTAGTAAAGTTTGTGGACCCATCCAGGGGTAGTACCCATAACTTCCATTCTGAGTCCTCAACATTATCCACAAAACCATTCTTCTCATCTTCTTCAGTGAGAGCTGAAGGAGAGTCTGAAATGGTCACCAAGTCCTTGAGCCTTCTGATCATCCTTACATTTTGTGGAAGGATAAGCATCACTGTGGACTCCTCTTCTGAAGCCCAAGAAATTCTTGCTATTGGGAACAATGGACTCGGCAGGCTGAATTACCATTACCTATTCAAACCAACACTAAAAGCATTACTGACGGCTGCTTGCTCATTTGAAAGTGGTTGCGCTGAAATACAAATAAAGCACATTTTTATGAGATAATGGAGAAGGGTTGCTACCTTCTTCCATTGCCTCCCCACAAACTACAAGCAAAGAAAAAAAAAGAGACTAAATGTTGTAGATGCCTTAATTGGTGCCCTAGGCAAAAGATAACTAACAATTATGATGGTAACTCTCCCAGAGTCTAAGGCCTGGTCTACACTAGGCGTTTATGTCGAAGTTAGCGCCGTTACATCGAATTAACCCTGCACCCGTCCACACCGCGAAGGTATTTAGTTCGACATAGAGGTCTCTTTAATTCGACTTCTGTACTCCTCCCCGACGAGGGGAGTAGCGCTAAATTCGACATGGCCATGTCGAATTAGGCTAGGTGTGGATGGAAATCGACGCTAATAGCTCCAGGAGCTATCCCACAGTGCACCACTCTGTTGACGCTCTGGACAGCAGTAAGAGCTCGGATGTTCTGAACTGCCACACAGGAAAAGCCCCGGGAAAATTTGAATTTGAATTCCTTTTCCTGTCTGGCCAGTTTGAATCTCATTTCCTGTCTGGACATCGTGGCGAGCTCAGCAGCACTGGCAACGATGCAGAGCTCTCCAGCACTGATGGCAGTGCAATCTCAGAATAGAAAGAGGGCCCCAGCATGGACTGATCGGGAAGTCTTGGATCTCATCGCTGTGTGGGGCAATGAGTCCGTGCTTTCCGAGCTGCGATCCAAAAGACGGAATGCAAAGATCTATGAGAAGATCTCTAAAGACATGGCAGAGAGAGGATACAGCCGGGATGTAACGCAGTGCCGCGTGAAAATCAAGGAGCTGAGGCAAGGCTACCAGAAGACCAAAGAGGCAAACGGACGCTCCGGATCCCATCCCCAGACATCCCGTTTCTACGAGGCACTGCATTCCATCCTCGGTGCGGCCGCCACCACTACCCCACCACTGACTGTGGACTCTGAGGATGGGATAGTGTCCACGGCCGGATCCTCGGACATGTTAGCGGACGGGGAAGATGAGGAAGGAGATGAGGAGGACGAGGCAGTCGACAGCGCTCACAACGCTGATTTCCCCGACAGCCAGGATCTCTTCATCACCCTTACAGAGATCCCCTACCAACCCTCCCCAGCCGTTACCCCGGACACAGAATCTGGTGAAGGATCATCCAGTAAGTGTTGTAAACATCTAAACATTTATTTGTAACAGAACATGAATATTAACAATTTAAAAAATGGGTTTCTCATGATTAGTTTGATTAACTTTACGGTTCAGTCATGGGCAGTGCAACTATTGAAAAAAAATCTAGCAATGTCCGGTTTTGCATGATTGTCCTGCCCAAGCCGCTCTACTGTTTAGTCCCTGCTACTGCAGCTACAGTAAGATGCGGTCTATATGTCCGGGGATGGAGCAGAAATCCTCCTGGGACATCTCAAGGAAGCTCTCCTGCAGGTAATTTGAAATCCGCTGCATTAGGTTCTTGGGGAGAGCGGCCTTATTGGGTCCTCCGTAGTAGGACACGTTGCCGCGCCACGAGACTAGCAAGTACTCCGGAATCATTGCTTGGCACAGCATGGCGGCATACGGCCCTGGTCTTTGGAGGCTTTCCCGGAGCATTCTCTGTCTGTCGCTCTCAGAGATCCTCATGAGGGTGATGTCGCTCATGATGACCTGCTTTGAATGAGGTAGGGGAATGTTAGTGTTGGGACTGCTTTACCGTTCCTTTACAGAACTGTAACCGCTGGTTTGCAGCCACGCGGTGGAGGCGGGAGAGGGGCAGCCGAAAGGGATCGTTCCCGGGGACAGCCGCGAGGGTGTGGCACAGGAGCAGACTTCCTGCTTGCCGGATTGCTGGCAGCAGGGACCGACATTGATTTCAATGTGAAATGAGGCCATTGCTAATATTAAAGTTTTAAGCTGCCACGAATCTACGGCTTACCATGTCTGCGTGCAAGAGCAATTCCGTTGTCCTGACACGGTTCTCAAATGTGCTCTGCAAAACCCCAGACACTGAATGCGAAGGCCGAGAATTCGACCTTGTGCTGAGTGCGCATGTGATAGGTACTGTGCATGGTCCTGTTCACAGAGAAAGACTATGTTCTTTGTTCACAACTACATTTATCTTTCTGAGGAATTCACTCCCTTTTTCCCATTCCCACAGCCCCATCTGCGACTGTCTCACAACCTAGCCTGTCATCACACTCCCAGAGGCTAGGGAGGATTAGGCATAAGAAGAAGAGGACACGGGAGGACATGTTCTCAGAGCTTATAGCCTGCTCCAGAGCCCAGGCAGCACAGCAGACCCAGTGGCGGGAGAACTTGACCCGAATGCACCAAGCCAACATGGATCGGGAGGAGAGGTGGCGTCAGGAAGACCAGCAGGCGACTCAAACGCTGCTTGGACTACTGAGGGAGCAAACGGACACGCTCCGGCGCCTTGTGGATGTTCTGCAGGAACGGAGGCAGGAGGACAGAGCCCCGCTGCAGTCCATCTCTAACCGCCCTCCCCCGCCACCAAGTCCCATACTCCCCTCACCCAAAGTGCACAGAAGGAGAGGCGGCAGAGTCCCTGCTAACTCTCACTCCACCCCTGCAGAGAGCTCGAGCAGCAGAAGGCTCTCATTCCCCAAAGTTTGACAAGTTCTTTCCTTCCCGCCTGACACAAGCCCCCGTCCAAGTTTCACTTCCCAGTTCCATGTGTAGTTGATAATAAAAAATATGTTTCTGTTAACTACTGTTTCCATCATGTTCTTTTGGAGGAGGGGGGGAAAGGGGGTTGGTAATTGGACAGGACAGTCACCTTTGGCAGGGTACATAGTCGGGGGCAGGCACAGCAGCAGGGCACATACATAGTGCAGTGATGCAGTGACTACTTACCCTGGTTAGTCTGGGAGGTTGTTTTCATGTTATGTGGTGGGGGGTGGGTTGCTCTGTGACTTTGTGGCAGGGGAGGGCAGTTAGAGATCTTAAGCGGCGGTCCTTAGGCAGGATCACAGAGCCACACAGCAGGGGATCTGTAACCGTCCTCCCCCTGCCACAAAGTCACATAGACCCCCCATACACACAGTCCCTATCAGGAGGGGTGACAGGCTCCGTTGAAACAACCATCCCACCGCAGCGGAGCCTGTCAGTCCTTGAGTTTAGAAGCTGCATTCGCGCGACTACACTACACCCGCTCCGCACCACAGTCTGCGTCCCAGTTTTAAAAAATTCCCGCGAAAACAGTATTAAAGAAAACGGTGTGCTTTAACAAAGTAGAACTATTTTTATTTTGAAACGTGTGTTGGAAGTGGGGTGAAGGGGGTATGTAACTGGATAGGATAGTCAACATGAACTGGGTAAAGAAACGGGGGCAGGTTCGGCTTCTCTGTAAACAAACTTTAAAGTCACAGGTTACCCTGCTCACTCAGGAACTTTGCTTTCAAAGCCTCCCGGATGCACAGCGCTTCCCGCTGGTCTCTTCTAATCGCCCGGCTGTCTGGCTGTGAGTAATCAGCAGCCAGGCTATTTTCCTCAACCTCCCACCCCGCCATAAAGGTCTCCCCCTTGCTCTCACAGAGATTGTGGAGCACACAGCAAGCTGCTATAACAATGGGGATATTGGTTTCGCTGAGATCACAGCGAGTCAGCAAGCTTCTCCATCTCCCCTTGAGACGTCCAAAAGCACACTCCACCACCATTCTGCACCTGCTCAGCCGGTAGTTGAAGAGTTCTTTTTCAGTGTCCAGGGCACCTGTATAGGGCTTCATGAGCCAGGGCATTAGCGGGTAGGCTGGGTCCCCGAGGATGACTATAGGCATCTCCACATCCCCAACAGTTATTTTGTGGTCCGGGAAGTAAATACCTTGCTGCAGCCGTCTAAACAGACCAGAGTTCCTGAAAACACGAGCGTCATGAACCTTGCCCGGCCATCCCACGTAGATGTTGGTAAAACGTCCCCTGTGGTCCACCAGTGCTTGCAGCACCATGGAAAAGTAGCCCTTTCTGTTAATGTACTGGCTGGCCTGGTGTTCCGGTGCCAGGATAGGGATGTGAGTTCCATCTATGGCCCCACCGCAGTTTGGGAATCCCATCGCTGCGAAGCCATCTATGATCGCCTCCAAGTTTCCCAGGGTCACTACCTTTGGCAGCAGTACATCAACGATTGCCTTGGCTACTTGCATCACAACAACCCCCACGGTAGATTTGCCCACCCCAAACTGGTTCGCGACTGACCGGTAGCTGTCTGGCGTTGCAAGCTTCCAGAGGGCTATGGCCACTCGCTTCTGGACAGTCAGGGCTGCTCGCATCCGGGTGTCATTGCGCTTCAGGGCAGGGGACAGCAACTCACAAAGTTCAAGGAAAGTTCCCTTCCGCATGCGGAAGTTTCGCAGCCACTGTGATTCATCCCAGACCTGCAGCACTATGCGGTCCCACCACTCAGTGCTTGTTTCCCGTGCCCAGAATCGCCGTTTCACAGCATCAACATGACCCATTGCCACCGTGATGTCCTCGGCGCTGGGTCCCCTGCTTTCTGAGAGGTCTGTGCTACTCTCAGACTTCAGGCCATCACCGCGTTGACGTAGCCTCCTCACCTGACTTTTCTGCATCTGCCTCAGGGCAACCTGTATGATAAGCTGCGAGGCGTTGAGAGCGGCCACAACTGCAGCGATGGTTGCAGCGGGCTCCATGCTCACAGTGCTGTGGCGTCCGCGCTGTCAATGACTGGAAAAGTGCGCGAAATGATTTCCCGCCGGCGCTTTCAGGGAGGGAGGGAGGGCGGGAGTGATGGACGGATGACGACAGTTACCCAAAAGCACCCTGGCCCCTTTTTTTTTTACCCAGAAGGCATTTGCGGCTCCACCCAGAATTCCAATGGGCGGCGGGGACTCCGGGAACTGTGGGATAGCTGCCCTCAGTGCACCGCTTCCAATGTCGACGCTTTCCCCGTTAGTGTGGACTCACAAAGTCGAATTACTGTCCTTAGTGTGGACACACACGTTCGACTTTGCAATATCGATTCCAAAAATTCGATTTAAGTAAAATCGAACTACTCTCGTAGTGTAGACAAGGCCTAAGCAGATGAAAGCCTGTGAGTAAAGTTGTAGCCAACACACTGGACTAGATCCTCAGCTGGTGTAAACAGAACTTTGCTGCTTTGCACCAGCTGAGGATCTGGCCCATAGCTTTCATGAGTTCATGGGCACCCGGGACTGCAGGGATAAAGAACAGCCACACAGTTACAGGCACAATAAAAATATGCAAAAGAACTCCCTCTAAAGCGGAAACTCTAACAAACACATCTGCACTTCTAGCTTCCATTGAGTGACCCCCTCCCTTTCTCAATAACTCTTCTAGTTGTCATGCTCAGCTTCTTTGCTCCATATTTCTTTGCTTGCCGATTTGGACTAAGACAGCCCATCTTCAGAGACAAGTAAGTCTTAGGAAAGCCTACCTGGCCCCCAGGAATCCCCGTGAGGGCTATAACGACTCCTTTACTCCCAGAGGGTAGTTCTTCTCAGATCATAGTCATAAAAAGAAGCTGGGGCAGTGTACGTACAAATATCTGAACTTAATTAAAGCGGGATGGAGATGAGATTTTGCCTGATCAGATCCTCAAATTTTCTACTTCCCCACTTGATAAAATTTGCCCCATTTGGGAAAAACAATTAACGCTGTGCTTTGTAAGCAGCTGGCCTCTCCAGTGTCATCGTGTCCTTTCTGGAGGCAAAATCGACTACCCACAATGCACTCAGCCCCCCAGGAACCTGGTTAATGCTAATTTAGTCAGCCATTTCCTTCAGAAGACCTTGGTCTAAATGCAATTACACTGCAAACACGTTAAGTGGTACTGCAAAGACTCTCAGCCCTGCTCGGAAGGTCTCCCAATATATTTACATAAAATTATCTCTCATGTTAATAGGGAAGATTTATTCCATCAGTCTAGTTTGGCCAGCACTGAAGATGTTTTCTGCAGTTGAGCAAAATTGAATGTCTCTTTGCTGTAGACTTGTCTTTCCAATGAATTATTAACATATTTCATCCACTGGCTGAACTATTTTTTTTCAGACTGCGTTTACATGTGGCTGTGCAGATCCCTTGTTTTACAATAACCAGTTCTCCAGTCTGTTTTTTTAATTAGCCTTTCCCAACCCCTCTGGTCTTTTATTTTTCTATAGAGGTTTCCCTATAATTAGGGAACACTAAATCATTGCCGAATTGCTACCATGTGGCTTGCTAGATGGCAAGTCTGAGACAAAGTAATTTTAGACCATTGCTTTGTGAAGTAATTTGTAATCACTAGAAGATTAAGTTAATGTCCACCTGTCCCCCTGGGTATGATCTAGGGCCCAGTGCCATCAAAAGTAGAGACACATTCACTCTCCCCTTCCACAGCTATAGAGAGAGTACTGTTTTCTTTAGTAAGACCTGTATTTACATGCGGGGTGGGTGGGAATCCAAGTATGCCAATAGTTATAAAATACTAGAAATCAAAGGAAAAATCCCAACTAGGTCATTTAATCCATCTTCATGCCAGGAAAGATTGCTCCCTACAGTATGTTTCCTAGCTCTTTGTCTGGTTTAATGTTAAACATCTCAGGCAGTGGGATTTCCAAAGCTTTATTATTAATTATTATTTGTTTAGTGCTGGAAATATGCTTGGCATTGTACAGTAGACAAAATAAAGACATTCCTTTTCCTGAAGGACTTCCTTGGGAAATTTTACCATAGTCTAACATGGTCTAATCTGGTGCTTGTTGAAACCGATGGAAATACTCTCATTGACTTAAAACAGACATTGGATGAGGCTCATAGATTTCACCATTAGGAATTATTTTCTGGTCTTCATGCTAATTTTTCCTTTTCTTAGTGTTACCCCATTACTCCTAGTCACAATCCATTGTATCACAACCCCAGCTCCTTTTTTCCTGGAAGTTGAAAGGCTTCAAATACGTTTGGATGATTAACATGACCTCCCCACCTCCTCAGCCATGTTTTGGCCATGTTATTTGTATCAAATATTTTTAATCTCCACCCAGAATTCCCCACATCTCTATATTTGTTGTTGTTACTTTTCTATAAGTTACTTCCAACTTCGTTTGACATCTTTTTGGTACCGAGGTGCCCAGAACTGAACATTCTGTTCTAGATGGGGCTCCACCAGAGCTCCACAAAGTGAATCAAGAGGAAGGACGTTTCTGTTGTTAAAGCCCTCATGTCAAAATCAGAAGATCTAGCTTCTATTCCTGGTTCTGCCACAGATTTTCAGTGTGGCCTTGGGCAAGTCACATAGACTCTCTGTGCCTCAGTTCCCTATCTGTAAAATGGGAATAATAGCACTGCTCTACCTTACTGGGACATTGTGAGGATAAACTGAGTAATGTTCTATTGACTTAGACATATGTACTTATACTGCTATGGTATTGTGGTACTGGTTTGTGATGTGCTCAGATACCTTGGTGATGAATGCCAGAGAAAAATCCTACCAATAAAGCAAGTCATTACAGATGTAGTCTTGGGTCACTTGCTGCTGTCATCCTTTTGCTCATTTATAGCACAGGATACAGTATAACATACAATCCCACTCTACCCCTGGAAGCTAGTGCCAATGGCAGTGCTAACCTAGTGCAGTTCCTGGACCCTGGCCTCCCAGCTATGAGGGAGAAGACTCCTTACACTCTCTTCCTGCACAGGGTGAGACACAATCTGACTCTTCCTGTTTAGTTTAGCAGTGTGGAAAGTCGACAGCTGACAACTACTCAACAAACCTGTGGATGTCGCTTGAATCATGAAGTTTGGTAAGAAAATGGAAACGAAGGGTTCTTGAGACGTTAAACAAGAAAGACTTAAAAAAACCCAAGGAAAATTAAAATTAAAAAGTAGCCATCCAGAAAGGCTCCCACACAGCTATGTATAACACAAGTGAGTTCCTGAAAGAGTTTGGCATATGTCAGGCAGCTGGGATTCAAAACAAATTAATTAGGCTAGGCAGAGAACCTTGCCAATAAATGGAGCACCAGAATGCCAGTGTCGGGCTGAAGAGGACCTAAACATGTTGACATCCGACCAACTGTGCACTCAGGGATTTGCTGAAGTGGCACTGACAGACAGAGTCTGCGACAGCTTCCGCAGCTCCACTTCCTGAGGAGCTGATGGAGTGGAGACACAGGCGAAAAGAAATGCCAGGCAAAAAACAAAAATGACCCAGCTCAGCCCTGGGAAGTCAAAACTAGGCTGTCTGCAGGAACTAAACTCGATCGGTTCTCTTTTTTTAACCTATGCCTCTAAGTTAGCTACACATGCCCCATCACTTGAGCACCAGGAAAGCGTGATGTTCTTTTATGGGTTTGGTTTTTTAATTGTTAATATTTTGCAGAAATGCTCTACATTTTGTCACCCATTCTACAAAAATATACAGTCTCAAATAATGCAGGCAATTAATCAAAATGTTATATTCAAAGCCCAATACTTAAACTGGTTAAGGAAAACTGGAGAGAAAACAACAGTATAATGCTGTCATACTTTTAGGAATACAGATAATGAAGCTGGTATCTGAGGCATCTCCATAAAGCTTTTATTTACCAAGATGTACAATAAAAGCTCTAGATTCACAGTGTACTCTAGTTGGGTTTTTGCACCAAGCCCATCACCCTGGTATCTGAGCATCTCTCTACCTTGTTTTTCATAGAATCAGAAATGTAGGGCTGGAAGGGACAGTGAGAAGTCATATAATCAGGCCCCCAGTGCTGAGGCAGGACCAAATAAACTTAGACCACTCCTCACAGGTATCTGTCTAACCTGTTCTTAGAAACCTCCAATGACGGGGATTCCACAACCTCCCTTGGAAGCCTATTCCAGAGCTTAACTACCCTTATAGTTGGAACAATTTTCCTAATATCTAACCTAATCTTCCTTGCTGAAGATTAGGCCAGTTACTTCAGTCTCACCTTCTTGTCCTACCTGCAGGTCAGGCCAATTACTTCTTGTGCCACCATCAGAGGAGGACTCCTGCTGAGGCATCACCAGTGACAAGTAGTGCAGGACAATTACCTCCCTTGCCTTACATATGACATTCCTGTTAATACACCCCAGAGTGATGATAGCTTTTTCTGCAACTGCATCACTTTGTGGACTCATATTTAATTTGTGATCCACTAGAACCTTCAGATCTTATACAGCAGTACTACCACTTAACCAGTTATTCCCCATTTTGTAGTTATGCATTAGATTTTTCCTTCCCAATTGAAGTACTTTGCACTTACCTTTACTGAATTTCATCTTGTTGATTTCAAACCAATTCTCCAATTTATCAAGGTCATTTTGAATTCTAATTCTGTCCTTCACACTGCTGGGTGTCATCCGCAAATATTATAAGCATACTCTCCACTTCATTATCCAAGTCATGAATCAAAATATTGAATACTATTGTCTCAGGACAGACCCCTGCAGGACCCCACTAAATACATCCCCTCTTTGACTACAAAATATTGATAACTACTCTTGGAGTACAGACTTTCAACTAGTTTTGCATCCACTTTATAATAATTTAATCTAGACCACATTTCCCTAGTTTGCTTATGAACATGTCACGTGGGACTGTGTGTCAAAAGCCTTGCTAAAATCAAGATATATCACATATACAGCTTCCCTGCATGCACTAGGCCAGCAACCCTGTCAAAGAAGGAAATTAGTTTGGTTTGGCACCATTTGTTCTTGACAAATCCATGATAGCTATTACTTGTTACCCCATTGTCCTCCAGGTGCTTATAAGTTGATTAATAATTTGTTCCAGTATCTTTCCAGGTATCAAAGTTAGGCTGATGGGTTTACAATTTTCTAGGTCCCCTTTGCTTCTCTCTTTTAAAGATAGGACATGTCTGCCATTCTTTAGTCCTCTGGGACCTCACCCATCCTCCAAGAGTTCTCACAGATAATGGTGAACAGTTCTGAGATTGCTTCAGCTAGTTCTTGAAGTACTCTAGGATGAATGTCATCAGTCCCTGCCAACTTGAATACATCTAACTTATCTAAGTATTCTTTAACTTGGTCTTTCCCTATTTTGGCTTGTGTTCTTTCCTATTGTTAATATTAATTAAGTATCTAGTTACAATTCACCTTACTGCCTTTTATGTCCCTTGCTAGGTGTAATTCATTTTGTGTTTTGCTTTTCTGTATTTGTCCTTACATGACTGTGCTATTCTTTTATACTCATCCTTAGTAATTTATCCATGTTTCCCCTTTTTGTATGATTCCTTTTTAATTTTTAGGTCATTAAAGAGCTCCTAGTGTAGCCACAATGGCCTGTTACTAGTCTTCTCTTCTTTCCTTTGCATTGGGATTGTTTGCTGTTGTACTTCAATATTGTCTCTTTGAGAAGATGCCAGCTCTCCTGAACTCCTTTTGTATTTACCTCTCTTGGGTAGATTTAGTTCCCTGGCTAGCAAGTGTCCGGTTTTTCAATCCCTGCGTTATGTATTTCTGTCATCATTCTGCTCAATGCAGACTTACACTGTAGACTTTATAGGAGTAGTTATTAGTCATTCTCAGTAGACAATGATGTTCTCCAACACCATTGGCCACCATTCTGCTGGCAATATTGCCAGTAAGCTATTCATAGCTGTAGTTCTCCAAAATTAAAAAGGCACCTTTGGTGCATGCCAGTTTAGTAACAAAATAACATTATGTGAGGAAACACTTCCCACTTGTAAAAACCCCATGATCACATAATCACCTCCACAGAACAACTCCACTTTGATGTCAGGATTTAGTTCTAAACTGCCTTATTGGTTATAGAACCCCTATTAGACTTGGTTCTATTTCACAATCCCAGGCTCTCTCTCTTCCTTCTGGAAGCACATTCTCCTCTCTGATCTGCCAAACAATTTGGCCGCTGTTGGAAGGAGAAGCTTCTGCTGCTCCTCCTGCCGTCTATAATATCTTGGATCTCTCTGCCTTATCAAATCACCATTTCCAGGGAAAAATGACTTTTTCAGATGAGATTTGTAATGAGAAGAAGAAAGATGAGGCAGCAGGATATAGGAAAGGTATTCCACAAAACAGGAAATTCTGAGAAGACTGTTGCATTAGCAGTGACTTGAGCAATTAGATAATATTTAACGCCTACTATACTACTGAACCCTGAAAAAGTACTTTCGGACACAGTTTGCATAGAAAGTGCTATACAAAATAAAGTTATGTTATGCTATGGTGTAAGGTCTAAGTGGAATTCATTGCTTCCCATAATGCCCTAGATCAAAAAAGATTTAAAAGCTGATTTTCCTCTCACTTACACTGGTGTACCTCTAAGAGGAGTTGCTCCTGATTTACACTTGTGTAAGTGGAAAGATAATCAGGGCTTTAGGTTCTTAGCCCTTCAGAGGGTTTCAGTAGCTCTTATGGTGCAAGCTATTTTTGCATATAATGATGAGTTAGGTTAATTTCATATCAGGGCTGGCCCACAACATTTGGCACCTGAGATGGGGAGCTCAAATGACGCCCCCATACCCTCTTGCTTGGGCCAAAACTTTGAAAGGTGTCAAATTCTGCCTTCTTCCTGTTCTACTCCTCTCATGGTACTGTTCTGCTACCTACCCCAATAAAGGAGAACTAACAACTTAAAATGCCTAGTTCAAAATTTTTAAATAACACTTAACTTTCAAATGCCTGAACAGCAAATGTAACTTTTCTTGTCTGCATAGTAAACACTGGCATATTTATCTGTTTGAATAATCAAAGTGGTGCGTTCTGTGCCTTCTTGGTTGCAAAGATTTGAACTGCTTCCTGAAGGTCCGCAGTCTGGGCCAGCTCATGCTCTATTGAGATGGTTGCAGGGCCGACCAGCCTCTCCTGTGTCATTGTGGAGCGTAGATGTGCTTTTATTAACTTCAACTTGGAGAAGCTGCGTTCTCTACTGGCAACTGTTACATAGGGTTACCATATGTCTGGATTTTCCCAGACATGTCAGGCTTTTTGGGCCTCAAATCCCCGAATGGGAGGAAATCCCAAAAAGCTGGACATGTCCGGGAAAATAGGGAGAGAGAGCCCGGTGGTGCGGGGCCGGGGCCGGCAGTGCGGGGCCGGAGCCGGCGGTGCTCGGCCGGGGCCGGGCCAGGGCCAGGGCCGGCAGTGCTTGGCTGGAGGCCAGGGGCCGGCGCCCCAGGGCCCGAGCTAAGCCGGGCGGGAGACACCGGGGCCAGAGCCTCTTGGCCTGGGCTGGCCAGCCGCCGGAGAGAGCTGCTCGGCCGGGGGGGCCAGACTGGGCCGCGCCGCACCCTGCTCCAGCCCCAGCCCCAGCTTACCTGCTGCCTCCCTGTTTCAGGCTTCCGGCGAACATTTGAGTTGTGTAAGTGGAAAGATAATCAGGGCTTTAGGTTCTTAGCCCTTCAGAGGGTTTCAATAGCTCTTGTGGTGCAAGCTATTTTTGCATATAATGATGAGTTAAGTTAATTTCATATCAGGGCCGGCCCAGGGGAGGGGGCAGAGTTGGGGCGGGGACTTTGGGGAAGGGGCGGAGTTGGGGGCGGGTAAGGGGTGGAGTTGGGGCGGGGCCGGGGACCCGTGGAGTGTCCTCCTTTTTTAAAACTAAAATATGGTAACCCTACTGTTACAGGAAGTGTTAGAAGTTATGCGCAGAGCAACAAAAGCATTTGGAAAAAGAGCGGTCATCTTATTTGTGCACAGATATTCCAGAACAGCCTTTGGAGTTGATCCTGCTGAAATGTATCTTGAAAGTTCATCACCTAAATCATTCGCATCAATATCGCGCACGTCATCATGTGTCAGCACTGTCTCTAGTGCCCTGCATTGCTGGTGTAGATCTTCTTCAGGTATAGTGAGGAGTTTTGGAATATCATACAACATAGCAAATATACTGCTGTGTTCCTTGAGCTGCATGAAACGTTCTTCAACTGACTGTATTGCACAATCTACCACCTGGTTAAAGAATTCAACTTTGAACTGTTGTTTGGGGTCTCTTATGGGATTATCTCGTGCCTCGTAATCAAAATGTCTTCTTCTTCGGTGACTCTTGTATTCTTGAATGGGTGGGAAAATAGCTTCAGTGTGAAGTTCCTCTGCCAACTACTGTGCACTCTTCAGAACGTTTTGAAATCCCTCATCTGACCGGTAAGACTGTAGGTATGACTTTGCTTTGTCCAGTTGTTCCATTTCTCCAGATATATCAAGGTCAACACCTTGGAGTCTCTTGCTTACAACATTTATTTCAAACAGTATGTCATGCCACAACACTAAGTCACAAAGAAATTTGAAGTTATGTATGTTTCTGGTGATTCCATTTCCCTCTGCCACTGTTCTCCCACGAACAGTTCCTGTCATAGCATTATCCTCCATAATGGCAACTATGGCATCGTCTATCTTCCCAATTTGGTGTCTGATAGGCTTTATTGCCTCCACTCGACTTTCCCATCGTGTGGCATTCAGTAGTTTCAGTGTCAAAGAGGATGTTCCCAGATGTTGCTTCATAATTTGCCATCGATGAGTTGATGCAGAGAAAAATACATAGATGCTTTGAATTACATTAAAAAGTTCAGCAGCCTCACTAGAAACTGATGCTGCATCACTGACCACCAAGTTCAATGAATGAGAACTGCATGGGACAAAAAAAGCTTGAGGGTTTAACTCTTGGATCAGTGTCTGCACTCCACTGTTCTTTCCTCTCATGTTCGCACCATTATCGTAGCCTTGACCTCTCATGTCAGCTATCACAATTCCCGGATCTTCCAGCTTTTTAAGACGCACATTTCTCATACCAGCTCCTGTAGTATCATCAATGTCAATAAATTCTAGAAAATGCTCTCTGACATGCACCATTGCAGGGACATTTTCACTAGGTTCTGTTGTTGTTACAAAACGCACCATTAAAGTAATTTGTTCCATATGGCTGATGTCAGGTGTGCAGTCCAGAATAACAGAGTAATCTCTTGCTGACTTCAGATCTGCCACAATCTTCTGTTTGACTTTTGTCAACAGAAAATGATCTCATTTTGAATTGTTTTTCCAAGGTAATGGTGAGTGGTGACTCTTCTTAGATGCTCCTGGAGTACAGCACCAAACTCAGCCATCAGCTCCACAATTTTAAGGAAATTTCCATTGTTTGGCACATACAGCGGATCTGAAGTGCCACGCAGTGCTAGGTTTTGGGTAGCAAGCATTCTCACAATGGCAATGAGCCTTTTCAGAACATTTTGCCAGTAAAGAGACTCTGATGCAATCTTCTCTTGACGCTGATCATCATGGTGGCCTTTAACCTTATTCTCATCTCAAGCTCTTTCCACCTATGGAATGCTCTCTGGTGATTTGCTGCCTTCTCATGGCATGCCAGATTTCTAGTCAGATTTTTCCAGTCCTTTGTTCTTGTAGAACCCAATGTGGTTGGAACATTCGACTGGAAGAGTTTGCAACAAAAACAGTATGCAGCATGGAGGTACATAAGCCATGGCCTCTCCACTTTGTCACCATTGGGGATTTCACGCCAGTAATGTGTTGGATGGAAACTTCTATTTTCATTGTTTTTGGGGAACATGAAGTTTTTCACTTGCTGTGGCTCGTGCAGTACAAGGAAGTCCCTCAGGCTACTGCTCAAGTGGGTCCACAGTCCTGGATCATCTACACTTAAGGAACTAAATTCAGCAGCAGCTGTTTCTTGCGCCTCCACCAAACTCTTCTCTGATCTACACTTTTCTTCAGGAATGTGCATGGTTACATTCATTTGATATGAGATATGGATGCTGCAGTAGCTGCCAGGTCACCTGCACTCTGACTAACTGAAAGATCAGGCATCTCCTCACCACTCACATCCTCACTGGGGCCGGAAGGCTCACCGTGAACATCTGTCTCTATGTATCTCAGAAGAGCTCCTTCCTGCTTAGATAGAAAAGCTTCCTTTGCTTTCTTTCTTTTTCTGAATGCTGCCCCAGAGGGGTGTTTTCTTCTTTCACTCATGACTGCTGTTCTGTGCCAGTTATAGTGGGTGTTAACACTCAGTTGAAGGGGACAAATAAGCAGGCTGGTAGCAGGGCCTGAGTGAGGGAAGATATCAGCATCGTAAGGGCCTAAATGGGTCCTACTACTTCAGTTGACTGCCTGTTCTCCTCGAAGTGGATTCAGGGAAGCAGCAGGAAACAGGATGGTCCCTGTGAAGCTGGTGTTAATCAGTCCAGGCTCCTGGGGGTGCTAGAGAGGTACATAAAAGGCTCCTCCTTCTCTCTCTCCCTGCAGCTCCCACTGCTTTCTGTTATTCCCTCTTACCTTTTCTCCTGCCTGCCTGTTATGTCTCTTGTACCCTCCTCCCTCCAGCACAGCACTCCACCATCTCTGTGCATCTAGAGAAGAGAGAATACATATGCACCAGCAGCAGACACAATTTTCTACACTCTGGGTCATAGTGGTGCCTCCCCCCCCACAGTCTGACACTTGAGGTGGCCGCCTCAGTTCGCCTCATGGTAAGGCCAGCCCTGTTTCATACCCTACAAAAATGTAATGCTACAAGACATTGTTTCTATGAGAAGTAAGAACTTTATAGTGCAGTAAATCTCAGAAATGAATTATATGCTTATTCTTATGCCAGGACTCATGAGGCTTGTGAAATCAAATTGTGGAAGAATTTGCTTACTGATCTCACAGATATTATAATTAGTATTACTGATAGTTATTAGAGTAAGCTCTTAGAAAGCTCTGGCAAGGTGCTCAATGCTGTACAAGACACAAACTAAAGGCAGTTCCTGCTCACAGTCTGCACAAGACAGACACAGTGATAGAAGGACTAAATGGGACACACAAGAGGAGGAACACATTGTTTAAATATTAATGATGTAATTCGCTCACTTCTTGTGGGCACTGCAGAAAAAAGATTATTAAACAATCTACAGGCTGTTTGCTAGCATTGTAATGATATAATTTTGAATTGTGGGACTTATGAAGAGAGTAGATCAAGGAAGTATATAGATTTTTTCAATGGGAGGGCGTTGTACTAAAGCAATTTATTTATTAAGGAAGTTTTAGCAGGTTTAAAAATGATTGCCATGTAAATGTCAAACAAAATGACAATCATTACAACAGTTAGCATGGTTTCTTTTTGTTCAGAGAAACATTATGAACCAGAGAATAATCAAATATTTTTATTTAGCAGAGTATTACCATAATACAGAGGGAGCCTCTTTAAACCATCCAGAAGATGTTACTGGCCATTTTATTAAATTGAATGGAACTACTGACCCTACTCATATTTATCAAACCAGGCACGCCTATTAAGCACTAATATTTAAAAAATTGGACAGATGTGTGGAGATTTTTGCAGGCAAATATACTTTGAGTATTGAATAAATGGTAACCCGATATTTATTTGTCCTACACTTATTTTGCTGGGGATGCAATTGATGAATTATTTTTTCCATGACAACAAGCTCCCATATTTTCTTTGAACTATTCCTCTAGGTTTGAACTAGTTTTCTTTCCCTGTTGAAAGACTATCAGTAGTCTACCAGCTATTAGCAGATGAGATCTTAATTCTTCAGCTCTTTTGAATATAACCATTTCCATTAGGAAGCCCCAGGAGAATAATCAAAGGATCATTGGTAATAAGTATTGAATATTTTGTAATCTTTGGTTACAAATTGTATCCCAATACCCTCTACTGACTGGATATGTCAACCATATCACAGGATTTGTTTTTGATGACTCCGTGAACATTGCATTCAATTAAAGAATCTGCAAATGGGCAAAGATCATGGTATGGGTCGTTTTATCAATGTTGTGGAAAGAAACGTACAAAAGGATTGGAACTTCATCCCTGTTTTCATGTACATGAATCCTTCTACTATCTCTATATATTTGCAGTAGCTTATGGCATAGAATTATTTATATTGAAATTTAAAAATTACAATGGTATGAAATGTCACCATACTCTACATTTTTAAGTCAAAAGGAAGGCTGAAGTCAAAGGCACATACATTTATTGTCCTCTGGAGAGGAGAGAGGATTTTTTAAAAGTACACTCTATCTTTGCTTAAGGAGAATATTACCAAAGTAAAGGAAGCTATTTTGGTCCTTCTGACCTCTTTTTTGCTCTTTTCAGTTTCAGAAAACATGATCTTTAGTTATTAAAGAGGCCACTTAAGCAGAAAGCAATAAAAGAAGACGACAAGGAGATGGTGGAAAAACATCTTGTATTTTCTTAAAACATAAAAATGTCTCCTTAATCTCAAGGCTAGGGATAGGAAATTGTTATCATTAATAAAATAATAATAATAAATAACAATAATATGTAACATATTAGATACACCATGACTCTCCACTAAGTACACTGAATAGATCTATATCAAGGTTTATTCAAACCTATTAATGATAATGATGCAGTTCAAGTAGATAAGGTATTTTTCTTCAAACCCTGTCCTAACTGTCTATACTGGGGATCACCAATCTTTGGCACGCAGACCATCAGGGAAATCTGCTGACGGGCCAGGACGGTTTGTTTACCTGCAGCATCCGTAGATTCGGCCAACTGCAGCTCCCACTGGCCATGGTAGCCATTCCAGGCCAATGGGGGCTGTGGGAAGCGGAGTGGGCCAAGGGATGTGCTGGCCACCACTTCCCGCAGCCCCCATTGGCCTGGAACAGCGAACCGTGGCCAGTGGGAGCTGTGATTGTCCAAACCTGCGGATGCTGCAGGTAAACAAACCGTCCCAGCCCGCCAGCAGATTTCCTTGACGGGTCGCGTGCCGAAGGTTGACGATCCCTGGTCTATACAGAGTTGCTGTGCTCTGTTAACAGCTTCTGTGTTTCACCCAAGAGGTGGCTGTATTTCATTAGTTCCATCACATGTGTGCTGTTCTACTACAGACCAACATACCCAGCTCTGACAAGTGATGGGCCTCCAGGAGCCAATCCAAAGCCACATGCTGGATCAGCTGACATCAGGGAAATTATCAGCAGAACCTCACAATCCTCTCTGTTGCATCCGTCTCCTGCAGATGGTAAAATTGATCTCAGGCAGAAGCTAGCTAGTGGATGCATTACTGCATCATCACTTTGTTCTGTGTCCACATCAAGCTCTTCCAGAGACAAAGAGGCCTAACTACAATATTTCAGATTAAAGCCAGAACAACAGAAGGCCGTATGGAGATGCAGTTACAATACAAGATTGTGAACTTGGGGACTGCATTAATCATTTTAGTTTCAGGCTCCTGTATCAGGCTTTATCCTGAGTGCTATAAAAGATGCATTTTTTACCACAGGGTAACAAACCCATGGGAGCTATTCCATAGTGAAGACAAGGCACGTTCATTTTACCACCACGTAAAGTAGGTAAAGTAAATCCCTACCTCAGGCTAACTTTGCCTAGTTACCTCATAGTAAAACTAAAGTGCCTTGTCTTCGCAGTGCTTTTACCTCAGGATAGCTCCCCTGTGTTAGTCAGACCCCTTCCCCCCAAATACACCTTTTTTAACAGTGAAGACAAGGCCTACGTGTTTGTCTGGGCAGTTGACTATCACCTGACATAGGGAGACATGGAGAAAGCAAACAAAAGCCCCCTTCCAAGGGTACTATGCAGATCTGCATTTTAAATCCCTGAGAACTGAGCTGAAAGGGTTAAACCACGAGACTTGGACAGCATTATCTCCCCAACTCTTCCACATTCTGTAGCTCTCTGGCCAGGATCAGCTGATTGGCTTTAGCTCTAGATCGGGGTAGGCAACCTAAGGCACGCATGCCGAGCTGATTTTCAGTGGCACTCACACTGCCCGGGTCCTGGCCACCAGTCTGGGGGGGCTCTGCATTTTAATTTAATTTTAAATGAAGCTTCTTAAACATTTTAAAAACCTTATTTACTTTACATACAACAATAGTTTCGTTATATATTATAGACCAGGGGTAGGCAACCTTTCAGAAGTGGTGTGCCGAGTCTTCATTTATTCACATTAATTTAAGGTTTCGCGTGCCGGTAACACATGTTAACGTTTTTTAGAAGGTGTCTCTCTCTAAGTCTATATTATATAACTAAACTATTGTTGTATGTAAAGTAAATAAGGTTTTCAAAATGTTTAAGAAGCTTCATTTAAAATTAAATTAAAATGCTGATCTTATGCCGCCAGCCTGCTCAGCCCGCTTCCAGCCTGGAGTTCTGTTCACCTAGGCCTGCAGTGGGCTGAGCGGGGCCTGTGGCTGGGACGCCGACTGGCAAGGGGCCGGCAGCCGGGACCCCAGAGCTGGGGGGGGTTCAGGGGTCTGGGCAGAGGGTACAGGGCTGAAGGCTGGGTGTGTGTGGGGGGGCGTTCAGAGGTCAGGGCAGAGGGCAGTGGGGGTGTGGGGGGTTCAGGGCAGAAGGCGGAGGGTGT